>NW_028278628.1:0-92245 GCF_059751315.1 Micrasema longulum
TGGCCATAAATGGTTTGGTCTAAAACGGGACCCTTGAATCACATTAAATTTGGAGGATTTTCAAAAACTTCTTTTTGATCAATTTTAGGCCGTTTTAGGAAGCCTAAAATTCTTTTTGTGGAACTTATTTAACAATTTAAACATGTTGAAAATAAAAAAATTATACGCCGATGATGCGCATCTATACCGCCGATCGTAATGACATCTGGAGATCCTTTTAGAAATGATTTGCATTGTGCAATTATTCGGATTTACTTTTATCTATTTAACTTAGATGTCGTATCACGGCAAGTGTAATTTCTTCTACTTGAAGGTCCTGGAATGTCTTTGTTCCAAAATTATTTATGTGAACTTCTTATCTTTTTAAAACTTCATTATTGTTACAAAGCATTTAATTAAACTGTTCACAAGAATGTTCAAAATTTACTTTACTCAACTCTACTCAAAACTATCAACAATGAACATACTGTTTCAATTTAAAGGAGAGATTTTTCCAGAAAATCATAAATATATTATGTTATTCATTAAATAATGTTTTTTTAATCCTTTCTATTGGTACACTTGTTTCTACGAAACCCATTGCAAATTCAACAACTTTTTAACTTTACATTCATATTTGTTGGTTTATATTAATTTATTCATTTTAAATTAAATTACATATCGTCGTGATAGTAGAATAATGAAGAACGTGTGAAAAATGTGACATTGACTTTCTTTTATATGTAATATAAAGGTTTTTTATTCCAGGTTTGAAAAAAATGTAAAACGTGTAACTAACCCACATTTCAAATGATTTACTATTGTGCTTATCAAGTTGTCAAAAAAAAAAAATATCGCTCTTATGTAAAGTTGAAGAAAATCACATGTGTCGTTGTTCTACTATCATGATGAATGAGTCATGAACTTGTTATTTCTTTTGAAGCTGTGCCTGAATTAAGCCATAATAATTCACATGGAAAATAAAGTTAATTATACAAAATGTCAGCTTGCTGAATATTCACTTCCATCTTTCTTCATCCTAAACCACAAATACATCATCAACACATCATTGCCAGACCTCGGGCATAAGTGTAGTTGTATCCAGAGCGGTGATTTCAACGCTCTCCATGAAAAATTTTGCTGTTATGGGTGAAAAGGAATTGCCCATAGGTACTCCTACTGTCTGTTTATTCAATTCCTTTTTAAAGGAGAAGTATCCATTTTCTAAACAGTATTGGAATAGGGCAAATATATCTCTGTCTTGGACATCTCTTAATAGGACCATTGCATCAGTTATTGGGACATGTCACCAATTATACAATGTCCAAACTGACAAGACAAGGGTGTTTTCTTCTGACACATTTAACTGTTTTGTTATTTAGTTAATTCACATAAATGCCCGCAGGGCTTTTACAAGTATGGTATGGAGAAAAACATACAAAGTAAAGGAATGAAATATAGCATTTGGTACATTCAAATACATAGGAAGAAAACATTGTTTTTCTTTTAAAAAGACATGCTATTAAAAAATAAAAATCCAAATGCTTGTTCTAAATACACAGTTGTGTGTGAACAGAAAAGAAAATTATAAACATAGCATACATTTTTAAAGAGAACTGAGCAAAACTTTTGAAAAAAACTATATTTTTGGTACTAAAATTAGTAACTAATAATAGCAAAATAAATTTTACTTTAAATACATAACAAATAGTAAAAGATACAACTATTTCTTAATATCTTATCTATTAATATATTTTATGCACTTGTAATCTGTAGACTGCTGAACAGTTTTCAATGCTCATATTTTAGAATGCAGGACAGTTTCACTAGCTCTCTCATTTTCCTTTCGATTTTATCTGTGGAATTTCTTTTTAATTTTCATAAGTATCACTCTTCAACAAATAATATTTTTTATTTAAGTATGCTTGCTGGTCCAATATTACAGTCGCATTACCTCTATCTGCTGGTAGTATATAAATATATCCTTATTCTCTCGCAATTCTCCAAGAGCTGCGCTTTCTGATTTTGTCATATTAGATAGTGTAATCGATGGCATAAAAGGATGCAAATGACACATGCCATAATAACCCTAATATTTGTTTATCTGAAACCTATATTATAATGTTTACTAACTTAAGATAAAAATAAATAAAGGTAGGTAAATAAGGTAAGATTAATTATATAAACAAAATTCAGAGCAAACAAATAGTATACTCTCGATGACGTGCCTAAGATTTACCGGTAAGACAAACCTATATTTTTTTTAAACAATTTAGTTGCGTGAAAACATGATGTACCATTTTTATTTTCTATTCTTTCTTCACTACAGTGGTACAGTCTACAAAGCACCCAGAAGGCAAATTATTATTTTTATTTCATTTTATTAATTTTTCACGCCCATGAGGCTTTTACATACATGGAAGTTATTTAAAACATTAGTATATAAACAACATAGAATTTAAAAAATACAATATAAAGCAATAATAATATAAGGAACAGTGTTTTTGACTCGATAGCTACTCGACGTGAAATATTTAGTAACTGATTTTTGCAACGAAACATTTAACAAATTTTAATTGACAAAATGTATTCTATATTTGTTTAAAATTATAAAATATTCATGAATCTGAAGCATAGGATTTTTTTATTTTATTTTATTAATTTTTCACGCCCATAAGGCTTTTACATACATGGAAGTTATATAAAAAAAACATGAGTATATAAACAACATAAAATTTTAAAAATACAATATAAAGCAATAAAAGATAGGACAGTGTTTAGAAGTAAAGTTGGTATAAAAAAAAGAAGATGAATATATAAACAACATAAATTCAAAACTATACAATATAAAGAAATAAAATATAGGAACATTGTTTAGAATATTGTTGGTATAAAAATTAAAAGATGAGTGTATAAACAACATAAATTTCAAAAAATACAATTTAAAGAAAAAATATAGAACAGTGTTAGGGGAAGGCTTTAAAAAAAATTATTATGACATGTCATTAAGATAAACAATATCTTGTAAAAATATACATGGCGTTAGCCAAGCCCGGCTTGTGGGCTTCTAAAGAAGTACCGCTACCGCATGCTTTAATTCATTAAATATATTTTTTTAATTTAATATTCATAAATTTTCAATAGGTACTTTAATTTTTTTAAATTTTTATCTTAGGTACTTTAATATCCAAATTTGTTTGCAAAAATATGTTTTAAAAATATATAATTATTTTTATCGATCTTACCCAAAAAAATATTAATAGGAGACAATATTTTATTGTTGATAAGGTATTAATCTTAAATAAAATTTTACTGGATCCTATTACATACTTATTTATTTATTCATATCCAAGATTAAAATATAACAATATTCTTGACCTTAAAAATGGCCCAAGAAGACAAAACGAGTCACATTGACACGCATCACCAATAACATTTCAAACATTGATGTTTTTATAATGAATACTCATATTATTTCATTTCGTCACTTCATTCGCCTCGTATCATATTTAGCATTATCATTTCATTTTATCACATTGCCTTCAATAATTTATTGTTAAAAAAAAAAATGGTGTAAAACACGACACACTTGCAAAAAATGTAAAAAAAATAATACATTTAAAACCGGGTTGTGCTCCCATGGTAGTGTTGTGAACTCACTGATCAAAGGTTGGAGGTTCAAATTCCACTCTACCTTTTGGTTCAAATTTCAAAATTTTTTTATTACAATTTTTTGTGCACAGGTTGTTAATGACTTTCAAGAAATAGGCTAAAAAATTTACATATTTTTTGAGTAAATGATAAAAAAACAAATACCCATTTATTTTTGTTTGTAAAATGCTTTTATTTCGTATTTCTGTGTAACTTATTGTATTGTTTTGTATTTTACTATTTTTTTTATATTTATATTGATTTTAATAACACGACATCCACGACATAAATAAATTAAATTTGTTTTAAAAAAAAAAGTGGTATGTATCTTACATGTAGGTACCGTCGCCGTCGTTAAAATATTGTATAATTGAATAATTTAGATTTCTGTTTTATGGATGCTTAACATTAAATCCAAACTAAAGTTTATGTGATTTTTAACTTACTTCTATTTTTTTTTGAAAATTAATTTGTTTTTTTTTTTCAATTTTGTTTTTTATTCTTAGTACAAACAAAATACCATTGTTCTTTATTTTGTTGTGTCTATGTTTTTCATATATAATGTTTTCAACCGTTCAAAAATGCCCCGTTTTCATTTGCGGTGTTGCCATTAACGATATGAACACAGTCGGATGTTTATTAATTTTCTTTGTGCGTTTTTATTTATATGCTCAAAGTGCCAGCACTGCAGCCGCCATGCTTTATGACGCGAACTTAACTCCGTTCAGCTGTCAGAGTTTCAGTTTCAGCCGGGTGTATTTTTTATTACTTTCTTACAATATCTGAATTGTTTGGAATCTCTTTTATACTTAATTCCATATTATTTAAAGCTAAAACGTTTTAAAAATGGAAGCTAAAGAATGTCCTGACATGGCAGAAGAGGTACATATTACAATGAGATATTTAATGACAGATTACATTTCGTTGTCAATGTTTACGCATAATTAGTTTATTGTATGATTAATCGATAATTATTTCAGAATCAATTCGTTGTTGACGATGTTAGTAAAATTATTAAGGAAGCTATCGAAAACACCATAGGAGGAACGGCATATCAACACAACAAAGTCAATCAATGGACCTCCACTGTTGTAGAATCTTGTCTTGGCGCTCTAACGAAACTTCAAAAGCCATATAAATACATAGGTATAGTATATTTAAAAAAATATAAACATATAATTAACACCTTCGTATTAGATATTAGTTACTCGTATCATATCTTATTGCTGTATTTATTTATTTACTCACATTCACACTATGTATACTCCTAAAGCTTTCATAGTTCTGTGTTGTATGTTGAGGTTACTTGTCATAAGTAGTTATTAAATAATCGGTTATTGATAGTTATTCTTAAACTTAGTTGTTTGCTCTCAGCATAGCAGTCGTGGTCACGTTGGCCGGAGGGGAGCCAGAAAAAATCAAGCTTATCTGGTGGCAACTTGTAACATTTGTCGCAGCTTGATGATTGTCAAATGTCTAGTATATCCGTAGGCACTTTCAACCTATTATAATTATTTTTACTATCTCGGTGGCCTCTAATATTCCTCGATCATCAGTGGACTAATTCTAGCATCCAGTTGCCTTTGTCCAGAATAATCAGAATGGTGAATACATTTCACATCGTTGAATATTTTGGAGTAAGGTTGATATATTTCATCAAACAACTGAAAAGTCTAGCTTATAAATTATGCTATATTGTATTATGTTACCATTATTTCTGTGGCATGGAGCTATAAGAGCATTGGCTCTTGGCGACATTGGTCGGAAATCGTAATATTACAGGAGAGTTTAGAATTTAGCCATTTCGTGGCATTATAATGGACCATTTGACGTCTTTGATAACAAATATCAAATTGAAATATTACAACACATGTACGTGCTTATAAAATAGTCAAAAATATAAGTTTTTTAATTGATATCGACCTTCTACAAAATGGTGGCAAGAAAAATATGAAATCTTACTCTGGCCCTTCTAGGTTAAAGCCACAGATTTGTCTATTTGCTATTTGTTGTGTGTTCTTATTGAATTTTTTCTATTTTGTGTTAATCATGTATGAATTGGACCGTGTTAAAAAGCTAAAAAAAATGCCTAATGCGGTTATTTTATTAACGGGAGTTCGGTTCCCTGTTAGATCACAATAAATAATTATGGTTTTTTATGAACAATACTCAGGCATGAGTGCCTGAGAGTTCAGTTCTCCACCGTAATTGGGCCTTTTAGCCAAATAAAAAAAGGGCATTAAAAAAAATAATTGAAATAATTCGCTTAAATAATTTTCCTTTCCATTTCCAGTAACCTGTACGATAATGCAGAAAAACGGTGCTGGTCTTCATACTGCATCATCTTGCTTCTGGGATAACAATACAGATGGATCCTGCACAGTGCGTTGGGAGAATAAGACAATGTACTGCATTGTATCTGTTTTTGGACTCTCGTTGTAAATCCCTACTGTGAAATGTGAAAAGACTTGAGAACTAAAGATTTGGTAGAAGGAATTTCATCATCCGTAGAATTAACAGCTTCAATTTTCATAACTACTAAGCACACCATGCATTTAGAAATTCAAATAATGTTTTTTGTTTTCTAAAAAAACAAACATTTTTCAGCTCGTAATTTTAATGGTGCGTAATGTTCTGTGTTTTAGATTTAGAGTCTTTATGATTTTTCGCATTTGCTCGATAGCTTTTGAATGATTTCATAATTATTACATTTTATATTTTTCTACCGAGCTGAGATTCGCTTTTGTTTTTGCTATAACGCTAAAAAGTGCTAAAAAATCTTGTAACAGTATAGCTTACTCAGTATAATTATTTCATTTACAACTTATTGAAAACTGTACATGATGTATCAGCTAAAATAAATATATTTTCTTTGTGCTTAAAATGTCATGAAATTTCTTTAATCATCGTCATATATTTTGCATTTTTTAAATTGGTGGAGTTCTCACTCGTGACATGTATTATATTTAAAATTTTATTAAAAATTTACATATTAATTTTCTGCATTATTTTTACGATGTGCATTGTCAGTTAATAAGACGCTATCAGAGATTATATTCTAAATGTTGTTTATACAGTCTTAAATTTGTGTTCTTCAAGAATTAGTACTTGGCAAAACACTGTTTCCATTGTTTAGATTAATTTAGTCCAAGCCAAAGCCGCGGCCCGTGATGTTATGTGACTAATTAAAAAAATAGAAATTTTGTACTAAAAATTACACCAATGTTTTAGTGTTTTCTTTATACTTTGAATGTATTTAAAACAAACACGGAAGCTTACTAAGTAATACTTTGTTGCATTCACAATTCAGTGAACATTTCAGAAAAAAACAAGATATGTTAATTTGGGAAAGTAATTTCCTTTAATTTTTTTTTAAAACTATGAAATTAATTAGTTTAAACATGTGCATTTACTCAAGTATCATAATACATTTGTACCCTTCAAAGGTTGTCCGGTCTATCACTAAAATTCTTGTAGATGATGTGTTGTCATCGTGACTTTGGAGTCGGGCCAGCCTTTTTTAGATTATAAAAAGTTTTATTAAAGATTATTATAAATTTTCAACATGGATCATCCATAAACTAACAAAATTACAATAATAAATTATATGATCTCTGTTATATTCAACAATTTACCGCTAATTTATCTATACCAATGTAATGTTTCCATGTTGATTAGATTTTTTTTTATCTACAATTTCTAAGTACATCTTCACAATAGTATTGTTCCATAGGACTAATCTACAGGCCTCTATCTGTTTAGGGGTATAGAATTATAAATAAATATGTGTAATTTTATACCTCTAATGTTTAAGAACTCCGTAATAAATCATGTACAGATTAATTCAATTTACATTATTTAACCCCTTATGGGGGGTGGTGAATATATAATCTACAAACTTATGTAAAGGTTAAACTATATGTCAACTGTGTTCGGGACAAAGGCTTTAAACCACAATTTCAGTCAAAGTTGTTTTATTAGTTTTAATGTGTTTTTAATCAATTCCGTGGGTCTTATACACATTCTGGCAAAAGGATTGAGCTAATTAGTGTTTGCTGTTTCAATAATGCTTACTTCGTAATTGGTTGAAAACTCATTTAGATGGAAGAATTGAAGGAAAATAGATGCTGAGAAGTAGAACATAGGCTGAATGGTGAATGTGTGTGTGTAAAGTGGGCGCTTAAACCAGCTAATGACAGGTCCCTGTAAATTGCTTAGACTTCTATATTCCCATCTATAAAAGGTTCTTTATCTCTATTGTAATATATTAATATTAAAACAAAACGTTTAATTCGCTATATTTTTCATAATTGTGATTTGAAGTCTTTGTTCTGAAGACAGACGATGTGGAGATGAGAAAAGATCGGGAATAGTTGAATAATTACAGAAATCTGTTTAAAGCACAGTTTGATTTGTAGAAATCACTAATAAATACTTTTTTTCATTAACAAAAATGATTATATTTGAGATTGAAGAGTTTCCATTTAAGCTTTGTTATGGTAGTGCACTTAAAATGGTATGTTGATAATATTTCTTTCAGCCTAATATATGTGTGTGAATGTGAAAGAATATTTTAATTAAAGAGATTTCTCAATGTTTTCTGTATAACGGAAATAAAAGAAGTGCCTAGATCTTTGTATAATCTAAAATATTTCATGGATATGCTTTCAAGAAATATTTATTTTGGAAATGAATTCCATTTAACAATACATTTTTATCCATAGACCTAACATTTTATTCACGCATCTTTTATATTTAATATCTTAGATATTCTCAGGTGCTGAGATGCAAATTGAGTTCTTCTGGATTATTGAGGCATGTGTCACTCGCACTCATCAATCTGACATCTATCATCTGGGATAATATTGCGATCTGAAACATTGGTCAAGTGTCCAAACAACACACGGCACAATAACCCAGTAAAACATAATAGAATATATATTTTATATGATTGGAAATAGAGCATAGACTATCGTTCCATTTTTCTAATAGCGGTTCTTTTTCGATATTAAAATTTCAAATATCGGAAACCTGATATTTTGATATTTTCCACATATTTTTGCTAAAAATTCAATAAATACTTAAAAATCATAATCTTTTTCGTTTCACCATTTTCAGGTTGAAATTGTTGAAAAAGATGGAAATTCTGGAAATTAAAGTATTTTAAAGTAAATCAACAATAATTATTTCAATTCACTATTTATTTTTGAGGTCTTCAACTTCAATTTAAACTAAATTGTATTTTAAACGCGACAGTAACGTTTAACCTAACAAACACATACATTTCTCAAAACTCTCAATTCTAGGTTCTTTATGAAATTGAACAAAACAAACAATATAAAAATTAGGAAGTATTAAGCCAGTCTGTACGTATTAAATAAAATCTAAATATCAAAAATATTCAGCATTTTGTTGGCGGGCATGACTTGTAGTAATATTAACTAACTTAAACGACTGGGAAGCTACTCACGCTAGTGATGGAGTTTGGTTGAACGAAATCAGCATTCTGATTGGTTGAATGAGCAGAATGGCGTATGGCGTATAAAAAAATCACATTTAAAGTTTGAAACTTTAAAACCAGACAAAATGAAAAGAACCTCATCTAATATCGATATCCCGGTAATAAAGAAGTCAATATTTTTCAATATCCCATTTTTGGTCCGATATTCCAGTTTTTCAATAATATTGAAAACCGGTATCTATGCTCTAATTGGAAACATGCTTTTGTTTATTTTATACCATCAGTTTGTTTTCTGATGCTTTTAATGCACAGCTTGCATTTTTGTAACATTTAATTGGAAATTTAGTGCTATGTATTATGTATGTATTGAATAGAGTTAAATTTGGGTCTTACCAGTATTTATGAAATGTATTTTTTAAACCACACAGCGATATGTTCTCAGAGTAATAATTCTGTAGAGAAGCCCTGAAGCTCAATTGCATAGAACAAAAGCGTTCCAAATTTTTGGTTTGGTTTTTAGTTAAACAACAAACGTGTAATGAACGGTTTTGCTTTGCGCCTTGAAATTCTCAACCCAAGTACGTACAGCTCATTGTATTGCTGTAATCTGTTGTAACTTCGTGGTCAATAATCATAGAATGTTTTTTTTCCATATGGGCGGCTCTATTAGGTTATTACGCTAAGAATATGTTATTTATTACTTGTTCCACTTTTTAAATTTATTTTACAAAATCTACACTTTCACTGCTGACTTAAATCTGTATATTTTTCTTTATTACCCTTTTGCTACAATTTATTAATTGTAGCAATACTATACTACTGTATTGTACTATTGTAATAGGATGTAAAAACTTTTTTTGTATATTTACACGCTTCGGTAATATAATGTCGTATCTACTAAAACTCTTTTTTTTACAAAGATGAAAAAATACTGTATTACTTTAAAAATATGAACTACTTTTTTAAAAATACAATATTTAAAAATTTACATGAAATCATTTCAAAATGCAATTGACCACAGAGCAGACATAAATAACTTATTGAATGTACATATATATATATATATGAGTTTGTCAATTGCCATGCGTTATTGCTAATCTAGAAAAACATTTTTTATCGTGACCTTAAAAGAACTACCTTTATTTATACATAAAAAAGATCATTCCATGTCATTTCTTTTCTTGTTAAATTAGAAACCACAAAAACTGATTTGTCTACATCTTAAAATCATATTTAAGGTTGTCAATGTACTGCGTAAAATTAAAAACTAATGTCTCATCATTTAACCGTGACTTGAATTTAGAAAATTTTAGTTTTTTGCACCATAAGCCAGGAAGCCCAATTTCAGTAGTGAATCACAGCACAGAACACCCAGGGGTGCTAATCTGAGCCGCTCTTGCGGCACGAGAAAACAGTTTTTTTACATGTATTTTGTTTGTAAATACACGAGATAATACGGCCGCGAGAGTGTTTTGAATACCACCCCAGGCTTCAGATAAATCACATAAAATTTTTGTCTTCTCACCGGAAATTGAACCCGGAACCTTCCGTGCGTGAGTCAAGTTTCTTTAGCCATTACACCATAGAGGCCGCCAATAAATGTCCTGTTTCTTTTCAATCAAGTTTACTCTAAAAAATTCCATTTTCTTTTGAGCTGTAAAGTATTTTCTCAAATCTAGTTTTGGTATAATTTTGTAGAATTCTAGTCGTGCCTTTATGTAAGCGAGTTGTTCTGTGAATTAAAATACAACAAAGTCTCACTTGATCAGGTATATCAGTTTCCGAAATTCAGTAGATATAAAAAATCAATATGGCAGTGCAGTATCACACCTATTCCACGCACATTATCAGCGGTGAATGTGTTTTAAACTAATATATTTGCTTTCGAATCCTACATTTGTATTTTGTAATATATACATATTGCTTAGTGTTTTAATTGCATATAATGCTGCATTTTTTCAGGGATATAGTTCTCACATCACATATCATATTTTGTCATTTATAATATAAATATTTTATTTTATAAAAAAATATTTTTATAGGCCATATTATGTTAAAATTTCAATAGGCGAGAAAACTTGTTTTGCAAGATTATTGTTATATTGTGTGCATTTTAGGCAGAAAATGCAAGCTTTTGAAAAAAGCGAAATTTGCGTATATTTCAAGACACTTTTTTAATGTGGTCATATTATAATTTTCGCATTCATTCACACCTATGTATTATAATTGGGGATAAATTAAAAATATATGTACTATTGTAACATTAATAAAATATCTCATGATTCTAATCTTGATTATTATTCCTTTTAAACTTACTATGTGTCCAGGCGGATGAAGAATACACTTCTGTGTGTGAAATATAACCCGGATCTAAGATGTATGTTTTTGACTTGATAGCTGTTCTCGGGTTAAAATCCTGAATAAGGAAATGAAGTGAAGATTCCTGAATATGGAAATCAAGTGGAGAGCATTGGCCTACCATTCTCAAAGTCCTGGGTTTGATTCCTGGCAGGGTGGACTGAAATATTAATTTTAAAGATTGTTTAAACTCAATATTTCATTGTTCCTAGACTGGTACCTGAAGTGTAGGAGCGATCAATTTACCTCCATGTAAACAGATGATCGAAATACGCTGCACTTAGTTTACTTATTCACCACTGAGTGTGGAAAGGGGAATGATGATGATGAAGCAGCATGGGTGTTCTGTGCTATAAGCTATAAGTTCATTACTGTAATTGGGCCTTGCCTGTTGTGGTGCAAAAATAAATAGTAAAAAAGTGACAAATGAAATCTGGCTAGTAAAAGATTATTGCATTTGTTAAGTATGTGAAGATCTCTATTCTAAGTTTCAAGTATGGTTTAACACAAGAACTCGCATACATCTAGAAAGATTTGATTTTAACAAATGTAAGGTTTGATGTCTCCTATCACTTTAAAAAAGTTTTTTCTGTTTGCTTTATATCGAACCAATCCTTCGCGTGTTTATACTAAATAATTTTATGAAAGACTGTAATATTTACTTTTGAAAAATTTATTTTATGTAATTTATACAACCGTAAACATGATACAGATTAGTTTATAAAAAGTTATCAAAATAACACAAAAATACTTAGGCGAAAGCACTCGTTGGTACTCATAGTTTTTAAGAGTAAAATATGAATAAATAAAATAAACCGAGAAGTTTGATGAAGTGTAAATTTTTTTTGGAGTTTTATCAATTAATTTATACAACAAACATCAATGTTAATATTTTGTATACTCAGGTTTGTATGATGACAACATATCACCTAACAGGCTCTGTAAAAATCGCACATAAAATTTTATTGTTGGAATGCCTAACTTAAATGTTAGAACCTCAGAAACGAATTGCTTAGAACGACGTCACTAGTTGTTTCGAATCAACCAATGAAAGTGTTGTGATTTACGGGAATCCAATTCACCAATGAGCAGAACTCACCGAAAAGAACTTGTGACCTCACACGTATTTCAAAATCACAAAACTTAAAAAAATAATTGCACTGATAAAAAGATACATAAAAATATATTTTCGAAATGTTTAGTTTAGTTTGTTGTATTAGCAGTAATAATGTAAGATATAAGTTTGGAGAAGACTTCTGCTCCGTTGAGTTAAGCGTCCCGCTGGATACCGTCGTGGTATCACGGTGGGCACGTCGGGGTCACCAATGTAGGATTTGGTGTTTAGGTGTGGTGATCCTGTCCCAGATGGTGATGGACAGAGGAGACGTGGTTGCAGTTGACTGCGTATTATTGCATGGCGAATAAATCTACAAACAAATAAAATAATAATAATGAAACACCCTACTTCCTCATTAAGCATATCACAAATTATTACTATCTCGTGTGAGTTAGGGTTTTGATTGGCGTTCATTCTTTAATCATTAAACTTTTATATTTATTGAGGACCTAGCGACTCCCCGGTGTCTACACAGATCACGGAATCGTGAAATTAATATAGTACCAGAGCCCTGATTACAATGGGAAGTTGAAGAGAAATATCACTTTTTTTAAACATTTTTAAAGTAATAAATGTCTATGAAATACTGTCCAGTAAAAAAATAACTTTTTGTCACTTATTAGTAGCATAAAAAATATTTTTT
The DNA here is from genome assembly GCF_059751315.1 of Micrasema longulum. NCBI lineage: Eukaryota > Metazoa > Arthropoda > Insecta > Trichoptera > Brachycentridae > Micrasema > Micrasema longulum. The sequence goes on from NW_028278628.1 coordinate 13,210, forward strand.
GATTTGTAATTTTAAATTTCCGCAAAAACGGTTATTCCATTGGCCACGCCCCTAATACGTCACGATTAATGTTTATTTGTTCCTGACCATCAAAGTTGTTTAGAACTTTGTGACGTCACAACTATCAAAGCCAAACATGTCGCGTTTTTCTAGTGACGTATTTAAAAAAAATATATTTTTAAAATTTAAATATGAAAACATTTCTCCGCAATATCCATATTGATTTTGAAAATACAATTAATTATTCTTAATCCATTTAATGTATTTTTATCGGTATTCGTAGTAAGTGATATTTCTCTTCTGTAGGCACGACGACGTGTATATTTTTTATTTAAAACATAGTCAGTTACATGTCACCGAGGAAGATTTCAAATTATAATACACATATTCATATTTTCGTTTTAAAAAAACGAATTTCCCATTGAGATTGGAGCCCTGACACAGACTTTTTAAAAATGTCTTGATTTATTTAGCGCGTCAATGAAGTCGCTTTGCGATCAGTAGTCACTGTATCTAATGCATATTTATTCGAATTATCCTGTTATAATAATAGTTATAATAATCCTGTTATGATATTAACAGTTTTAAAAATATTTTCAAATATCGCCCGTAATCAATTTATGAGTATGATGAGATTATTCATAATCGGTTATGGAAATAGCTAATTTATTTCATCATGATCGGCTATGAGAAATAATAATTATTGGAGCACGCCCCGCGGAAATAGGGTGACTCTCCCATGAGTTCATTTAACATCTTTATCATTCCATGTCCTCTCCCTAATTGGAGCATATGATGTCCACGAAAATCCTCCGGGCATCTCTGTCGAATGCCAGCTCCTGTGCATCCTCCTAAGTCTGGTTTGCGTCCCGTAGTTCTGACATGAACTGCCGACGAACAGTCAGCAGTGGACGTCCTGGACATCGAAAACCTGATGCCTCGTAAAGTAGGCAAGCGTGGTTAAGGCTCTCAGGAGGCATTCGCAGTACATGACCGAGCGGACTGTATCGCCTCCGCATGATGACAGTTGTCGCTGGAATTTGCTGCGTTCGTTCTCTTATTACTTCATTCCTTACAAAGCACTTATGCTTACACCGCATACTCAAGATTCTGCTGAGACGTCATTTCTCGAAACTCACAATTTTACCTAAGTTTGAGCGTCCATGTTTCTTTGATTCGTCAATGCGTTCATTTTCGTGAAGTAAAAGAGCTTTGTATTTTTATTAATGTGGGTGAAACTCACTGAGGTTTGGACAGAAGATATTTTGTCGGGTTAAAAAACTTTAGTTCAAAAATCAAGGGCGAAACTTAGTTTCTTGTGGTGGAGTATTCTCGAAAAATATTTTTATAAAGTTTCCTGAAATTAATTTATATAAAGGAAGTCGAACTGTGGGGAAATTTGATGGCAGGAAAGCCATAACCCCTGAAAAAAATCTTAAAGTTTATGGATTAAAAAGTAGTCTACTCGGAATGGAAAAAGGAAGATTGTGAAACTTTATCTTGAATGTCTGGGGAGGGAGGAATATAAAGAAATATTCAATATTTTACTAAATTTGTTGCAACTGAGAAGGAAAACATTTTCGAGAAGGGAATATGGCATTTACAGGGCTTACGACCTGTTATTGGCTGGTTTGAGTGGCCATTTTACATACAGTGTAACATTCACCATTCTGCCCATGTTTAAACATCTACATTTCCTCAACTCTTCCAACTATTGACTTTTGAGAAGTAAAGGAGCTGAAACCTTTATTATGTGGGTGAGATTCATCTGGCTGAACCAATTCACCTAATTACTAGGCAACGCCCGAAAAAAAAATTTATTCTTCCTATTATCCCAGTTAGTTTGATCATCAATGCTTCTAGTATGTCCAAATGTATGAGAAAACAACCATTGGCGTCATTGTTACAATAGGGGGCCGTACGAAATCTACGGAGCGCCCGACGTAATCAACTCCATCAAGGTGGGACGCTCGAGGTGGGCTGGTATGTACGAGGTGGGATGGAATGTACGACGAAACCCCCACAAAACGCCTAATTATATCTGTGCCACAAGGACGACGAAGGCCAGGATGGCCCAAAATGCGATGGGTGGACTGCATCAGTGCAGATACGACAATGTTGGAAGTGAGAAACTGGAGAAGTAGGGCAATAGACCGGCAAATGTGGAGGAGACTCCTGGATTCAGCCAATGCCCACCAAAGGCTGTCGAGCTTGTGATGATGGTGAGATTCATCTGCCAACCAATAACAAATCCTGTAAATAAACTAACATTTCTAAATCATTTTCTCAAAAAAAATCTAAAATTTATGCAGCATTCTTATAAAAAAAAAAGTGTTTAGATCTCAGATTAATAAAGCGCCATACGCACAAAAACTATTATATGTTCATCAATAGCTACAGTTTACAGCAATAGAACAGGCCGTAGGTACTCAGGTCGATAATTGCAAGCGCAAATCGAAACAGTCCGTTACACATCTGTCGCTAAACCAAAAATTTTGAACATTTTATTTATTTGCCACGGTTGATTTCAGCACACCATTCCGGCACTCACTCTCTTTTCAATATCTTCCTCTGTATTTCCACCCTTAGTTAACACACTGGCAGAGGAAAGATCAGAGCCGAGTGAACGCGGTTGAAATGCGATCTTTTCGACGAATGTGTGGGAAACCAACGTTTGACAGGGTTACGAATGATTAAATCAGGCGAGAGTGTAAATCTGAGACAAGTATAAAATACAAGATTGAGAAAGGGTCTCTGAGATGGTTTGGTCATGTAGAACGAATGGACGGCGCAAGAATGGTAAAACAAGAACTCGTATATACGGCGAAAATGAACGGTATCGTGAGACGAAGACGTGGCATGATCAGATAAACCAAAATCTTAAGTCTAGTCATGTCAGAAGCAGACAGAACCGAAGGGCATGTATGACAAGATGTATGCATGTGGAAGAAGTTAGGAATGTATGCCAGAATAAATGGGTGTGGCGGTCCATTCTCTCCGCCTACCCCTACGGGGAAATGGCGTGATGGTAGTAGTAGTAAACACACTTAACAAACATACCCCGTTAACAATAATCTTACATTTAGTTACACGAGGGTCATCCGGAAAGTAGTACCCGTCTGGGAATATATAAAAAATCTTTTATATATCAACAAATATGTTCAATTATATCAGCCCGTTTTAATTATTATGTAAATTTTACGTCGCCATAATGATTTTGACCCATTTAACACGTATCGTCCAAATCCACGAGAGCTAAAACTAAATTGCGGCAACGATTTAAGATATGTTAACCATGGAGTTGAAACAGTGTTTTATTTATTTAGTTTTTTATTGCTTACTTCTTGGCATGAACACTTGACAAATTTACTACTATGTTCTATTTTTTTGTAAATTTATTGATATCATTTTAACTTTGCTAGAACTCCACTCGTCCATGCGCTTTGTAGCTGCACGATGATTGGTTACCTAGCTTTTATATATCAACTTTAAAATACCTAAATTCTGTAAATGGGGTTTAGAATTCCAATCGTCTATGCGCTTAGTAGCTGCAAGACGTGTTGTAATCTTACTCCTTTTTATTATTCATTTTTTTATTAATACACTAAATTTATTTGTTAATTCTTAAAATGTTTAAATGGGGGCTAAATTTCTAACTGTCCATGCACTATGTAGCTGCAAGACGTCCTGTAATCTAGCTCCTATCTGTTATATTTTTTGATTGATCTTAATTGAAAACAAGGAACTAGAATCCCAACCGTCCATGCGCTCTGTAGCTACAAGACGTACTGGGATATTTATTAATTGTACAGCGCCCTTGAGGTCATTTTCACAAATATATATATATATATATATGTATTTTCAATCAAATAAAAAAATACTTTCACATATGCATGGTGTATACCTATATTTTTTTTAATGTGTATTTTTTTAATTGACACCAACCTTCTACAAAATGTTGTCAAGAAAAAAAATAAATCCGACATTGGCTCTTTTAGACCCAAGACACAGAAGTCGTGTATTCAAATTATTATAATATTATTTGAATGCGCCATGACTTGTCTTTTTGTAGCATTCATAGAGGAAGATACAAAGATGTGGTTTATGTGGTGTATGATGTGGTCAACTCAAAACTCCTGATTTTTAGTTACCTAGTTGAATAATTACCTAATTACCCCACGATATATCACAATCCCTATAATTTATTGTAAATATGCAATAACAATTTTTCAAATATATTCAGTCTGTGGAGATGCCATAACGATATGAAATGTCTACAATGTAACAACTGTAGTGCAGCGTGTTAATTACATTGAGGGGTGCAATGTTGGGAATGCAGTTGTTATGAATTATGCAATCGCCAATATCCCCCTGGGAGACTGACTGGAATGGGATCCCACGAATGCAGGAGGATATTTGTGGCAGTAGATGTTGCAATCCACTTTGATCTACCGACATTATTATTCAGGTGCATTTACTCTGTACTCTGTACCTACACAACATACCCGTACAGTACAACCATAGACAACATTCCGGCGTTTGGGATAAATATCTCAATGATGAACTGTTTGTGGTTTTTTTCTAATATTCCGAAGCATTGTTTACACCCCATGGTAAAACTATTATTAAATTTAACGTAACTTTGCTTACACTGTTAAACTGAGAATTTACGTGCATCGGTTGCGAGTTAACCGAATCATTTTCAAGATAAACTCCTGGGCTTTATTTAACTTTATAATTGAATGCCCTTGAGAATGCTTACATAATATTTGGAAAAGTACCTGGTAAGTTTGATTGACTTACACCGAAAGTTTCAGACTGTAGTAGGTATATAATATATTAACTTTATTTAAATAATTATTGTTATGCTTTTTTTTTTGATGCGATCCCCGATAAGTAGAAAAAATACGTTCTGTAGTAATAATAATTTTGAGTACGTTACTCGTAAATATTTATTTACCTATATAATACCTACATTTTCATTAATATTAACGTAAATCGCATGCCCGTTGTTTTTAATGTGGGAACTTATTGCAGTAGAAGAGTCAGTTCACTTATTATGTTTATTTACTAAAATCCTTTACAAATCAGTATTATGGGCAAATCAATAAAGAAATTTCAATCTTAACAAGGATGTGTTCTAACATTATCGATGGGTTGCATTGATCTGAGATGTTTTTTTGCCATGACTATTTAAAGATAATTACAGAAAAGTATTTGTTACAAGTTATTTTAGCAGTAAGGTATGTTTTTATAATAACATAATATTTTCTCTGTAATCCTTTACTTATACGAGTGAATCGGATTTCGTGCTTAATTTCGAAGAACGGAGAAGTAAAGAACAAATCAATTTGTTTTCTTACAAATCCGTACAATTAGGAACAAACACGCATTTATTCAATATTTCTCTCCAGAAAAACAATTTCTTTGTATATTATGTGGACATGTGTTTTCCCCGTATCGTATACCGAAAGTATATTTCCTTCATTTAGCAGGAACGTAATGTGCGGTATAATAGTTCATACTCTACATTAATGGGCATTACTTAGTAAGATTAATTCTTTATTATTTTGTCAATAGCGTATTCTTGTTAATTGATGAACAAAGAAAAGAAGACCTAATCTTGTTTCTTCATTAGATGAAATAAAACTAAATTCAACAGGCAATGTCGACGTTAATTAGCTCATTATTGAAAAGAACCTGAACAAACGATTTTGTTGAATTTTTCGCTAGGAGTAAACATATCATATGCAAAGGCATTTTATTCACAATCAATTAGACCATTTTTTACTAATGTTCAAAGCCTAACATTTTAAGATAAGACAAAAGGCATACAATACAAATAAAAAAGATAAAGTTTTGATCAAATTCAAATTAAAACAGTTAAATCAATATGCATACCCGTGTATCACAACATTATCCAAATTAATTAAAAATAATAAACCTCAAATAGAGGGGAAAGGAAGACTAAGTCTAATGTATTATACTTTTTGTGAAAATTACCATATACCTACTGTTTATTTGTTTAAATTTATTTATTATTCTATCATATACATAAAATTATACATATTACATTATATATATTAGAAGTTGCTTTGCCTGCCTTACAGGGGTTGTTTACCCCGTTCTCAGGCAGTCAAAATATAAAAATAGTAATCAGTACATAGAAAAAATATATTTGAAAAACATAGTTAAATACGTAGTGATAACAAAAAACGTAGTCAAAGACGTAAAATATAAATGTGTGGGTGTATAGTAAAAAACATAGTTTTTTTTTTTTTTTTAACGGAGTAAAAAGTAATGAGGTTCTCCAAAATTCAAACGATAAAAAAAAATGTAATTACATGTCAAATAAGAACATTGTTGGCCACCTAACAGCCACCATCAACCACTCAGGCCCTCTGCGACCAATTTTACTGAGGAGAGTAGTCAGTAACTTTTTTAGTTTGCGTCTCTTGCAACATTTCCATGATTCTGGCATTATATTAAATGGCTTTTATAATATTAATTGTTGGCTGATTTGTGTAGCGCCATTTTTGTCAGGGGCGCTTTACATTTTTTTTACGTAAACTTACATTCTAACTAAGCTAAAGTTACATATTATATTTTCTGATTTAAAATTGAGCGTATGATAAACTTAAGATGTGAGATTTTAGTTGGGATCTGAACTGACTACGACTGTCGATAATACGCAGGTGTGAAGGCAATTGGTTCCAGGCAGAGGGGCCGGCAACGACAAAAGCACGATCTCCAAAACTAGTGTTTGAGGAGCGCCGGATTTCGATAAGTTTTCCTCTGCCTGAATCAAAGGCTGACCTAAGAGTAGATTTTCTTCGACATGTATTTTCGCCAATACATAGTTCTGATTGGTATCTTGGAGCCAATTTATGAAGAGATCTGAATACTGTCCAGCAAAGCTTGTATTTTATTATCTCTGGGCTTTTTGACCAGTGCAAATCTCGAAGATGTTGTGAGATGTGAGAATATTTTTTTACTCCCGTAATACTGCTGCATTTGTCTGTATTGTCATTTTAATATAAGCACAAATTTATACGAGAATAAACAGAATGCTAAAAATATAATAAATATTAAGTATCAAAAGGTATAATGATTTATTAGTTTGAATAAATTAAGTTAGTGATAGTTTATTCGTTTTTTAAATAGGTTAGATAGTTTTTTTAATGTTATAATAATAAAGATGTTCTTATTTAATATGTGTGCTTTGAGTTAAGTTGTTTTTTCACGGAAAACATTTAATATCATCCATAATATTGAAGTTTCTTTGGTAACATGCATTTAACTTTCCGTCTTGGAGTTGTAAAGCTCGAAATAAAGCAATTAGGTACGACACCAAACCTTCGTTTCATTAAGAATCGTAATCAATCTCAGTGAAAACACGGTTTGTTTTATCCTAGTCGACCTACATATCGGGAAATCCTAAGTCAATTTCAGACGAACGAATCAGCAACGAAGACAAATTACTTTTCTTCCTACGTCTTACCTACATATCTAGTCGACACTGAGACTTGCTGATAGTATATTTCTAGGCGATCCATGTACGTGTTTTTCATACATCTACTAAGCAAATTTTCCATTCACTAAAAATGCCTTAACTATTATTTCAACAAAAATATTTTATTTTTTATTTTGTGCATTAACGCCCAAAAGGCATTTACAAAAAATAAAAATAAAATACATGCTTACATACTAAATTATACAGAATATACAGAAAATATTTGTGAAATTTGTTAGAAAGGATATAATAAAAAGTTTTACTTAATAAAAAAAAAAACAATAATAACAAAGGTATGCAAGAAAAAACAGTGAGCATATAAACAAAAAATGCAAAGATATAAGCTTATGAAATAAATTCTGTAAAGCAAACACAGTAAATAAAGTGTTACGGTAAGCAAGAAAGACAAATTTAAGTCAAATTAATAAACAAGCAAGCATATACTATCGCGAAAAAAGAAGAAATAAAAATATGTATATATGAAATGCGTATTTGCCAATACTACAATGCAATTTGATATAATAGTAAAAAATAAAAAACAAGTATAAGGTAATAAAAATAAACAAGTATTTTTTTTTAATTTATGGAATTGAATTGTCAATAATAACATTTAAGAGAAGGTAATATAGAAGTCCAGGCATCTACAGGGCTTATGACCTGTCAATGGCTGGTTTAAGTGGCCACTTTACACACTGTGTAACATTCACCATTCTGCCTATATTTGAACATCTATATTCCTTCAATTCTTTCATCTGTTGATGTTTGTGAAGTTAAAGAGCTGAAACCTTTGAGTAACCTTTACATACTAGGCAACGCCTGAAAATATTATTTTTTTAATTTCTTTACTTTTTCATGGACCAGGTAATTTATCGACAATATTTTGAGTTTATCTTCATCTCTGTTATAATATGTTAATATAAACAGCTCCCCAGGGAGTTGAATCCAGTCCTTGTCTACAAAAATTTGGACAAATTCAAAATATTGACAATAATAGTTTGACGAGCAGCTACAAATAAACTTGATATTGTGGACTTCTAAGATAATAAAGAATTGGACAGAATGTATGCAGCCGTTCCATAAGTGTTACCTAACCTATGCAGTCTCGGTATCAATGAATTGTTTTGTTGGTTGGAAGAAGTACTGGAGCAATGAAACAATTAAGTACTCCTAGTGTTGACAGCAGGTACTCTAAAATTAATCAATTCAAGTATTTTTGGTACGTCAAAAAGAGAATTTACAATTTTATACAGTACAATGAGATCATTAATAGTTCTTCTTTCAGAAAGTGTTGTTAGGTTAAGCAGTGTTAATAAATAGTCATAATTCACATTTTGTATTGGAATGTTTAATTTGTAGTTTATATGTCGTAGAAATTTATGTTGAACGTTTTCTATATTATAAACGCGAATGTGATTATGAATGAATGAATCACATTATGAATGTGATTCCCACGATGAGTTCTTTGTACCAATAAGCTTGCCCGAGTATTTATTTGCTACAATTGTAGACAATTTATTTATTTACGGATATTGTCCATTTATACAATTAATGGGGTATTAACATTCTTCTTCTTCTTTTCCACATCCGCTCCTAAGTGGAGCATGTGGACATCACCAGTTGCCTCCAGGACACCCTATCGCCAGTCAGCATTTTCGCCTCTTCCCACGTCAATCCAGCGCCCCTTAATTCCGACGAATAAAGTCTAAAGATCGTCATTGACGGCCTTCCAGGACGGCGTGAGCCCGCAGGTTTAAAGGAGAGGCAACTCGGGTTCGGGTTCTCCTGAGGCATGCGCAGCACGTGTCCAAGCCAAGTCCACCACCGCATACTCAAGAGACTCGTTATAGGAGGCTGCTGCGTTCGTTCTCGGACTTCAATGTTAGTTATAAAATCCAACCACCTTATACCTAATATTCTTCTCAAGCACTTACTCTAAAAACTTAGAAGTTTGGTGTTTGGACCTAATATTACTATATAGTAATAGTAATAGTAATAATATTAAAATATAAGAACAGTTAATAACATTGAAAAATAAGAAAGAACCGTTGACAAACGTAAGGGAAATCAAGACAAGATATGGACTATTTATAGGTATTTAGTGCTCGTTCAAATCGTTGTAAACTTAGTCCAGATCTTGTCTTGAGTTAACAATACGACAAAGTATAAATAATAATCTATGATAAAGACGTAATCTAATCTAATATTATAATAATAAAGACGTAGTCTATAAATAATGCTCTGAGTGTGTCCAAATGTTTGTAGACAGGCAGGATTTCCTCGCTAAGGAGTTATTTAGATCTAAATTTGTTGCAACAGAGAGAGAAAACATTTTGAGAAGGGAATATGGAAGTCTAGGCATTCAAAGGACTTACGGACTGTCGTTGCCTGGTTTAAGTGGTCATTTTACACACTGTAACATTCACCATTCTGCCTATGTTTAAACGTCCACATTTCCAAAACTCTTCCATATGTTGACTTTTACACCGTTCTATCTGTTGACTGTCTACAAACATTTGAACATACTCAAAGCATTGTTGATCAAATTAACTGGTATAAGAAGAAGTATAAAAATTGGAAAATTGTTTTCAGGCGTTGCCTAGTAGGTGAATTGGTTCAGCCGGATAAACCTCACCCACATGATAAAGGTTTCAGCTCTTTTATTTCGCAAAAAAAACGGATTTCTCTCTTTGTCTACATCGGAGAGTAGTGATTAAGGCATTTGGTTCTATCCCAGATGAGATTCCGAACAAGACTGAAACGAAATACTGTAGTAATGCTAGCACATAAATTGGTCTATGGTCATAAAAATTGGTCTTGAGTCATAAATATATTGCCGTTCTGTAACAAACGATTGAAATACACTGCAATAAATTGGAGTAGGTACCTATGAAATGCAGTGCCACATGCATCATTAAAAAACAATATTGTATAAACACCGCGTTTTCCTGGAATTTAATCAACTCAAGAGAGGAAGTAGGATAGCGAACACAAACAAATTTATATGAAAATCGCGTACAAATTAATAATGTTTAAGTAATTTAAAAAACAAATACACATATTTGTATTGACATCATAATTCCTTCAAAGTTATTACACTAGACTATTAGACTTTTAAGAAAACAAATTAAAGTTAACATCTTTGTAAGACTTTTAATTATTGTGCACACAGTCAAGGCATTATCAGCGTTTTGGCCCATGTTTAGGTAACTGTTATTATTACACATAGAAAAAACAAATTGTTTATAATAAATTTGTTTGTCGGCCTCGTGGTGTAATGGTCAGCGCGTTTGCCTACCATGCAAGAGGTCTCGGGTTTGATTCCCGGTATGGTTGATATGAAATATTTATTTAAAAGGGTGTTTTTACACTAAAAATATTTAGAAGCGTGAGACTGATCATCTTACCTTCATGTAACAAAAATGATCAAGATACGTTACGATTAGTGTTGCCAATTAGTGCCTTTTGCACCATTAGGTTCGGAAAGGGCAAAGTGCATTCCTCTTTCTTCTCAAACTCATATAGTGTCCATGCCGTTCGACTGTGGAATCTTCTCCCATCTACCATCAAAGATACAATATCTCTGCTTAAATCACGTCTGAAGAAACATCTCCTTTCTCTTCCTTAATCTCTCCTCCTTTCCTCTTTCCTCTTTTTTCCTTTTTTCTATTGAGTAATACATTTTTTTCTATTTTTAATATATCTTTAGATTTTTTTATCTTTATTTTATATTTAATATGTTTTAACTTAAACCATAAAAATAAATTATTTTTTTATTGGTTGGTTCTATTTTTATATATCTTTAGCTTTTTTTTCTATTGTCTATGTTTTTACTTGAATTATAAAAATAAAACTTTTATTTTATTGGTTGATTGGAAGAAATTGCCATTTGGCAATAAACCCGCCAATGTACAAATAACATTACGTACAAAAAGTCAAATAAAAAAAGAAAGGGAATGATAATTATGATGAAACTTTGCTTCTTTTTCTTAGCGTACATATTTTAAAAATATTTTAATAATTTACTAAATGTCAGTATTTACGCCCACAGAATACATGTTAGACCTATTTCACGCCCTTAATTCCGATAAATGTTTATAAAAGCTTCAATATTTTACTCAGAATCCTCAGGATAAGCAACAATCACCCTTGTATTGTCTTTTTGGTAATTCGTAATTTGTCTTTGAAAAAACATCGAATAGGCATAGCAATATAATTTCTCTTTTCATCTCAATTTATGCCATTTTTCTAAAATACTATTTCTAAACATTCAGAAACAAAAAATCTTTGTTTTACATGTTTTTCCTCTGTTTTATAATAATAATAATAATATTTGGCTGATTTATGTAGCGCCATTTTTGTAAAAAATCACCTCAAGGGCGCTTTACAATTGTATACCTAAACTTACATTCTAACTAAACTAAAGTGATATTTCCAGATTTGAAATTGAGGGAATGATAGTTTAAAGAAGTGGGATTTTAGTTGGGATCTGAACTGACTGGGACTGTCGATGATTCGTAAGTTTGAAGGCAATTGGTTCCAGGCAAAGGGGCCGGCGGCGGCAAAAGCACGATCTCCAAATCTAGTGTTTGGGGAGCGCCGGATTTCGACAAGTTTTCCTCTTCCTGAATCAAATGCTGACCTTAGAGTAGATTTTCTTTGACATGTATTTTCCCTAATACAAAGGTCCAATAGGTATTTTGGAGCCATTTCATGAAGGGATTTGAATACTGTCCAGCTAAGCTTGTATTTTATTATCTCTGGGATTTTTAACCAGTGCAAATCTCGAAGATGTTGTGAGATATGAGAATATTATTTTTATTTTTTTACACTATGACAATGATTAGTAATAAAAGTTATGTGACCTCGCCCTTGTCGAGGACACTTAACAATATACTTTTTTTTATATTTTGACATTTCAGAATAAACAAAGAAGACTTAATGTACAGAGAGAAATAACAAAATATTCAGACAGTTTTAAACACTATGCATTGTTTACATTCAATTTATGTATACCTATATTATTTATATTATAAAACGCACGATAAAAGAACAGAAACATAATATAAACAAAACATTTGTGGAGCAGTTGATTCAATATTGGTTTGAGCGAATAAGACAATCCATTTTACTTTTGCCCAGCTCCACTACCTATTTTTTTATAGCCTTTTGAACATTCTCTCGTTACTAATTGTTTTAATGGACAGTGAAAGTAGGTAAAAAAATTTAATCGCATAATACTCAAAATTCCTTTTTCCGAAAGTGGTTTTAGTTTGTATTTGTGTTGAGGATCTAGTAATTGTATTATTTGTATGTGTTGTATTGTTGGGGTTATATCTTTCATTTGAGCGAGAATAGTTTTTGAATTTGTAAGCGAGTATTGTTTTAGCGTATAAGTTGTGATTTGTGAAATATTTATTCAATAGATGTCTGTATCGGTACTCTAAAGCTAGGGTTTCCTAGGACAGCGGTGCCCGTATCTTAACGGCCGTAGTGAACGGTGATGCGGTGGACAGCCGTCGTAACAGTGACTAGAAAATGATTTTCTAGGAAAACGGTGTTAAATGGTGTTGATAACACCGATTTCCTAGGAAACCACTCTCTAGTCCCCATTACAACTGCTGTGTACCGCATCACCGTTCACTACGGCCGTTAAGATACGGGCACCGCTGTCCTAGGAAACCCTAGCTTAAGTAATATTTTAACTATGGATTTTTAATGCGGTATAATAATAAAAATGTAATTTATTTCTGACACCAAATAAGGTCACTAAAACTCGATATTTTCGCGTCGATAACATTGAAATACGGTGGTTTTTTCCATTATTTGAGATAAAAGATCCTTTTTATCATTTTAGACTTTTCCTAAATACTGTTCGCGAAGTTGGAGTAAAAGCGCTGACAATATAATATTTATCTGTAGATTCGCCTTTAAAAGATTTATCACGTATTAAAAGTTTATCCTGATCTCGCTTTTAGGAAGATAAAGTTTCCTTCGACAGAACTATTGGAGAGAACTTCATTTAACTTAATTAAAAACCCCAAGTCGAATCGGTGTTAAACTTTCGGAACTTTAAAATAAACATATCACACGACACGTGCTTCGCTTGTGAACGTCATGTTACTCTGTTATTTTTATTATATCTTGAAGACGGATCGATTGACAAGAAAAAGGTAAATAATAAAATTTATTTCAAGCACTTACTTTGTGATTTCCGTACTAAATAGTTAGATAGCTAAATTTACAAATATTTAAAAATTAGAGTTACAAAAAAAGGAATGTGGATGTCTCAGTATTTACAGGACTAAGATATATCTTTACTTGGCCACATTACACACTACGAAATATTTACCATTCTGTCTATGTTCGAACATTCACATTTCTACACACGATTCTTTGTAAATGCGTTAAATAAACTCTTCTCTCTTTTAACATAAGATAATATTCCAATTTTAAATGCTGGTAATTTAAAACTGATAAAACTGGACTGAGGGATTTTTGCTTTTCATTGGGATTTTTTTTATTTATAGAATTTTTTTTTTTAAACTATATATATATTGTCTTAAGGGGGTGAACTAGCAAAACAAAGTGCAAAGTAAAGTGTTCTAAAAATATGTACGCTAAGTAACAGAAGTAAAGTTGACTTTAAACAAACAATTTTTTCTATACCTACGTAAAGACAGATAATCATAACTAAATATGAGCGAAAACGATAAAAATGCCTTACCTATAAGCACAATTTATTAAAAGTCTTACAACTGTTTTAACAGTAAAAAAATTTCTTCACTAATACGTTTATTTTTTTTAATATGCATGTTATTTTTTTTGACATATCCTTAAACATTTTTTTATTGATTTTCCCATGCACGATTTTCATTTAAATTTGAATGGAGTGCGTAATATTATTTTCTGTCAAACTCAAACATAGCCTTTGAAAATACAGTCTGTGATAAACATTGGAGCCGGACGGACGTCGCGCTGGTTAAAGAATTGCTGATACATCTAGGTACCTACGAAAAACGTGTTTTTATGCATCGTATAAAGTACCTTACTCCCCCTTCCCCTCTGTGCCTATCCTTAAGCCAATTTCTTACTTCCTACCCAAACCGTTACAAGAAAATAGTTTTTTTTTCTGTTTACGTTATAGTGTATTTGTTGGCCTTGTGGTGTAATAGTCAGCGCGTTTGCCCACCATTCATATGTCTCGGGTTCGATTCCCGACATGGTTAATATGAAATATTTATTTGAAATAATGTTTTCACACTGGAATATTTCATAGTCCCTGGACTGGTACCTGAAACGTAAGACTGATCACCTTACCTTCGTGTGACAAAAATACGTTGCAATTAGTGTACCAATGCAGTGTCCTATACACCATCAAATGCGGAAGGGAAATGATGATGATGTATTTTTTATTTGTTACTTATTTATACCTATTGTAAAATGCAAAGAAAAAAAAAAATTTTTTGTTTTTTTTTGCACCACAACAGACCAGGAGGCTTAATTACAGTGGTGAATTACAGCACAGAACACCCAGGCTTGAGAAAATCACAGTTAATTTTTGTGTTCTCACCGAGAATCGAACCCGAAACCTCCCGTTTGTGAGTCAAGCGTCTTGACCACTACACCACGGAGGCCACTAAATATATATTTTTTTAAATAAAAAAAATACCATAAACCTTTTGCAGATTATTATTTTTTAAGCAAAAAAATTAATGTTAACCATTCTAAATTACAAAATAAATGTTTACTATGAAGAGAAGATTAATTATTTATAATTATATCTGTATATACACAAAATGCCACTTATTATATTTTACTAAAAATGTACGTAGGACCCTTTGATGAGATCCACAGTTAATAAATAAACTAAATTAATTATCAGTTGATCTAAGTTTTCTAGATAGAAGAAACTCTGCGGTTT
Organism: Micrasema longulum; assembly: GCF_059751315.1. Lineage (NCBI taxonomy): Eukaryota > Metazoa > Arthropoda > Insecta > Trichoptera > Brachycentridae > Micrasema > Micrasema longulum. Next base: position 28,644 of record NW_028278628.1, read on the forward strand.
AAAATAAAACTTAGAATTAAGAAGCATAAGAAGCTTCTTGTTTTCAAGTTGAACAATCGGTCTAGTAGAAGTAGACGTGGTACTACATAACTATTATATAGACATATCGCACCTTTCGGACGAAAACGACTTAACTTAAAAAAGCTGAAAATGAGTAAAGATCATAAAACGACTTCAATGAACATTACGTATCTTTCTGCATTAAAAAACCGCAATATTCGGGTGGGAATAGGACAAAACCGTTACTTTGGTCTCTTTATTACTAAGGTAATTTAGATTCCGTGTCAGTACGGAAACGACGCTACTAGTGTTTGCATTGCTGTGTAAAAGACAATTATAAGTGACCGAAAGTCGGTTAAGTCAATTTTATTCCGATACAAATGGCATGTTTACTTTATTTTTTTAAATATTAAAACGATCAATTGAGCTTTGTGATTGTTTCGTTCCGACTTACCGACAATCTTAGTGACGTATTTAAGTTAATGCCATTTCGTGAATAAATAAAAACATGTGTTTAGTGACCTGATCCGACCTAACAAAAATAACGTCATTTTATTATTTATCAAAGTGCTTTTGTTTGTTTTTTTTCAATCTAATAATGACTCATTAAATAAATGTCTTGTTTAAACTTATAATAATTTATTTTTGTTACGCTTTTTTTTCATAGATTCATAGTTGAAAGCCTTTGGTATAATTATCAACTTCAAATTTGGTAGTTCGAAAAATACGAAACAACCGACGAAAGAATACGAAGGTGTCACAATTTACATTCTTCTTTTGCAATTTCCAAAAAAAAAAGATTTTTTGAGTTGAGTCGTTTTCGTCCTAAAGGTGCAATATGTACAAAAGCAGAGGCGTACTAATCAAAGCGAATACACTGATTTCTATACCAGACAGTAAATAATGAAGAAAAATTCATAATCACGGTCACACAAAAAAAAATACAGTTTTTTTTTATAAAAAAAATAATTTAAAATTTGTCAACAAAAAACAAATGAAGATTTTATTTAACTCAGTTTTTTCAGATTTTAATTGGAAGAATTTTATTACAAGCTTATGAAAAATATGTTTTACGTTTTGTATCTTTTTTGTTTCAAAAACTGTAAAAATAAGTACCTATTTAGTAAAATGTAAATAACAATCGAGTTACATAAATAGTAAAAAATGTTTATTTCCTACACGAAAAAAGCTTAGCATCTGCTATCTGTTTTTTCATTTCAAAAGATTTCTCATAATAAGAATAAAAATATTATTTCCTAGAAATCCTAACTTATTTTAAGGTTGACATCTTATAAAAAAAACAAAATGTTTCTGTTATAAAGTTACATTACGTCAATCATAAGAATAACATATTATTTTACATGTGCTTGTACATATGAGCAAGGTAAACGTTACTATAATATTTGTTTTCTTTTTCAAAGCGTTTCTTATAATGATATTATTTCTACATAATGGATTTCTCGGGAATTAAGGTTAACATTTAATAAAATACTAGAATATTTTTAAAATATACGGTTTTTTATACAATTTTCATGTACGAACGGGTCGCATGACTTCAAAATGTTCAAAATGGAAATAAAATATGATAAGCTATCCATAACGACTATTGAAAAATATGACAGATGATAAATCGCATTCCAGCGCATATTTTTAACAGATGAGCCGTCACGGCCGCCAGATAACGACTCTACATCTCTAGACACCTTTAAAACGGCCATCTTATTACACCCACCGCATTGCGGTATTACGGTCGCTAGATAAAGGCACGCTTTCCTAGGAAACCATAGCTTAACACTATTCCTTCACTGTCATGAATCAGGTGAATGTACTGAGCATGTGTATTTGATTAATAAAAAAATGAGAACTTTGCAGTTAGGAGTACACTGAAAGTTTCTATGTTTTGTTATTTTCACGGTTGGATCGTAAAATATTAAATTTTTGCTTAATTAAGTTAAAATCAAGTAATTAGTTAAAAAAATTGATAGTTAATAAGCGAAACTGAAGAAAGACACTAGTTTTTATGAACAGATTTGGGAAAGGGGTGGGCACTTTCATTGCAGCACATTTCTTTTTTTTAAATTAGTGTAAACAAAAAGTCGAAATATTCGACGCGCGTGAGAAGAGGGATATAGTTTTCTATCATCCACCTACCCGCACGGGGTCGTATTTTATTTTGTATATAACATCTTCACCGCACGTCCCTGGATAAAGGAAAAGTATGGTAAAAGAGAAAAGAGAGTCTTTCCCATCCTTAATAGCGAGAAGCCCGCGGTGTTAAGAGGTTTTACAGGATAACTTGCAAATGACAGCCCTTCGGCGGCGGTGAACAAACTTCAATCCTTACAACCAAAGGGAGGTGTCACTTTACATATTTAACATTATTAATATCAAAATAACACAAAAATTTCATTTGCATTTGCAGTTTTCATTTGTATATTGTTTATACTGCATCACGCTATTCAAACTCGGTCAAAACAACCTTTTTTCATCTTCATAAACATCAAGAGTCCTTATAAACACTATTTTAAAATTTCAGTCAAAATTGAAAAATCTCTTATCCCAAATTTTTACATAATCATAATTCCCTTTCTGCACCTAATAGTACATAGGACACTGCATTGGTACACCAATCACAGAGTATCTTGATCTTTTTTTTGTTACATGAAGGTAAGATGATCAATCTTAGGCTTCAAGTACCAGTCCAGGGACTATGTAATATTCTGGTCTGAAAATACCCTTTGAAATAAATATTTCATATCAACCATGCCGGAAATCGAACTCGAGACCTCTCGCGTGGTAGGCAAACGCGCTGACCATTACACCACGAGGGTACCAAAGTGGTAAATATCGGTATATTTTTTGCGTTTTCTTGGTTGTTTTTTTTTATTAAAAAAAGTAAAAAATCTCTCAATCCAGTTTTTGATAATTTAATCGAAGAATTCCGACGTATTTTTAAATTATACCAATAGACAAACCAAAAACCATAAAAAGTTTGTACATGAAATAATCTATAGGATTTTTTTACTTGACTGATTTAAGTATAAATCGAGAGAAACAATGTCTGATAGAGAGCCATGATAGATTTCCTTAAGTACGTAGGACCCTTTGGCTCCGGGGTAATACTGCACGAACAATGCCTTAACCGCTTTAGGCCCGAAATAAGTGTGTGCAAAAAATCATTTTTTATATAAACTATTTATAGCCAATCGTCAAACCTAAAAAGTACTGTGTAAAATTTAGTGATTAAATTGTACATACCTTAATTACATTTTTTTTTTTTTTACTAGGCTTTAAAAAAAATATCGAAAAATTTAAGAAAAATCCTGACCGTTTTGAAACGGTTAAATAATCATTTATAAAACATTTGTTTCGCACATACACATCATGTGTCTCTGTGTCCAGGCTAATGATAAATACAGTTCTGTGTTCGAACAACACGATTTCAAATTCGCGTTATATGAAACGTCATCTCTATTTTATTATACCGCAGTGCTTGTGCATTACTTTGATTTTTTCGTGCATTTTAGAGATGTATCACTGTGCAATTGAATATGTGTGATGTTGTATACAAGAAACCTATCTATAATTTATTTGAGGTTTCGCCAGCAAAAACCAAAGCTCGAAGATACAAGTTTGTCAGAACAAAGGTCAGAGAAACATTCTTGGACTGAAATGGGATTCCCATGTGAAGGATATTTACCGACAGACGAAAATACTTCCCTTCCCTTGCATGACATCACCAACACTATTTTGAAAATCATAAACTTTTCTGTTCACACAAATTTAATCATGATATTTACAACCACAACACACAAAACTAAAAAAAAATATGTACCTAAATTTCGCTCAATGAAGCTCGGCAAAAACTGTCTTGAAAATATTAGCGGTTGCCAATTTAATAAACAGCTCGACGAATTAAAAACGAAAAATCTAATAGTAAATCTAAAAGTACAGCAATTAAAAGATATTACTTAAATCTTTTTGATGGTGATAGATATGAATATAATTTCTATAAATAGTGTATAATACTGTGTTTTACGTTAATAATATGATGTGTTTTTACAATTTTAGATAATATTAACTGATATTATGTATTATGAACTTTTTTCACTAATATGAAAGATGTCGATATCCGAAGAGATACGGTTGAGTAAAGACATTGCTCTTCCTACTGGCATTCCCATCGGTAGGTTGGTTATGCAAGCAGGAAAATAAAACAACTTAAGCTGCCTATGTCAAAGTTAGTATTTAGAAACATACTCTCTCACAAAGAAAAATACTCTCCATTTATGATTAATCGGTAAAAATACGTAAGCATGTATGCATTTCATTTTTTCGCCATACAATTATAGCCAAGCATTCCCAGTATGAAGTCAGACGGGTACAACCACGGATAGTTTCCGCACTCTCTTAAGTAAAGATGCCTCAAAAATATTTTTGTAACGTACATAAACGTATCAAACAAAATTAATTGAATTTGAAATCACGAAAATGCTTTATTTTTATGTACCGTCCCAAATGAGTTTAATGTATAACTCCTGGGAGTATAATATCTTATTAATCTTTATATATATCATTTCTCTGTACGTGTGATGTCACCGTACTCCTCTTGAACGGATTAACCGATTTACGTGCGGTTTTCAGAGAAATAAAGATCATTGCACTGTGCGTGTTCGTAGATATTAAAATCTCCAATTAAATATGTAAAAAAAAAGTTAGGAGCATAAATGTTTTATTCGTCAATCTACCGGGTTTGCATTTGAGGAGAACGCATTTGCAAAAAAATGAAAAGATGTTGTTTTTTTATGTATAAAAAAGTTTGTTTTTGAATGTTTACAAACAACATTTATTTTTTGTGGATCTCAATCAGATTCTTTCCTTAAATTCTTTATAATTTCTACTCATTTATTTCTTTTTATTAGATTTTTGGTAACACTAAAATAATATTTAATTCAATACATTAAAAAAAATCGTATTCCCTTTTGTTGGTGAGATGACCGGAGTTTGACGTTTGTAAAAAGAATGCCATATTTGAAAAAATATTTATTTTATGTTTTGGAATTCAACCATAAACAAATACCTACCTAAATTCAATATTTGTTTACCATTAACAATTTTTAGTTATGGAATTAAATCACAAACAAGTACCTAGATGAAAAGTATTTTTCCAAGATAATAGCGGGCAAGCGAACGTTCGGGCAGGACAACGTCTGTCGGGTCCGCTAGTGTATTATATGTTTTATTAATAATAAACTCACATATAAAATACGGGATGGCACTAACCTCGCTCTATTAAATTTAAACGGGTGCCAAGGGGTTGTATTTTGCTTTGTCCCTCCGGAGTCAAGGAACGTGAGAGAAAATCTATGGCAGGCAATTTTTCCTGCGCCAACTACCTATCGATGCACAGAATGCACAAGCTATACTAATAACTTTATGGGTATATCAATATATAACACTCTCGCAGTGTTGCCACTAACAGGAGACAATTTCCCGCCTGAAAAAATAACCCACGGGAATTCACTTTACGTCACAAGACAAATTTATAGCAACACTGTAAACTCAGTTTGCGGACTTTTAATGATGCAAACTTCACGGCGAGTTGGGCGAAAAAGAAGATAATCTATAGGCACGAAACGTTTTCTCTTTTTAGTTTGAGAATTTGAAAAGAAACTTTTAAAACTTTTATTTTATTTCATTTTACGTAGACATTTTTGAAAGTTCATAATTATAAATTTCAAATTATAGCTTCGAGTTTCTTAAAAAAATCTAATCAAGAGAACTTGATAATCAAACCAAAAACAAAGATAAACTAAGGCTTCCATTTTCAAAGTTTCTCTAATCTATCAATGTATATTTAGATTAAATTTCAACGCTTATCAGTTCATGGTTTACCTCTTCGTTCTAATTCTCAAGGCACTCTCTTAATGCCCATCCACAATTCCTCTTTCTTCTCTAACTCATATAGTGTCCATACGGCTCGACTGTGGAATCATCTCCCATCCACCATCAAAGATGTTGCTACATTATCTCTGTTTAAATCACGTCTGAAGAAACATCTCCTTTCTCTTCCTTAATCTCTCCTCCTTTCCTTTTTCCTCTTTCCTCTTTTTTCCTTTTTCCCATTGAGTAATAGTTTTGATTTAAGGTAATTTATAAACAAGTTTGTTTATTTCTATTTTTATATATCTTTAGCTTTTTAATATTTTTTTTATTGAATATGTTCTGCAACTTGAATTATAAAAATAAAACTTTTATTTTATTGGTTGGTTGGAAGAAATTGCCATTTGGCAATAAGCCCGCCAATGTACAAATAGCATTATGCACAAAAAGTTAAATAAATAAATATATAAAAATGAATGTATGTATGTTTGTCCTTTATAGAATCAATAACTACGGGACCGATTTTTGCTAAATAATCTAATTTACGTGAATAATAATAATATCTTCAATATGTTCATCAGAATAAAAGTTAGAAGCGAATATGTGTTTTTCATCGAACTTCCAGGGTTGCATTTGACTAAAATGCATATTCTAAAAAATTCGGAGAGTGTTGTTTTTTTGTTTATTAAAAAAGTTTTTATTTTAACTTTACAAACATTAATTATTTTTAATTGATACTAATTATGATGAATTGATTAATTTCGATTAATTAATTTTGGTTTAATGAACAACCTGTATAGAAACAGTTATAATGATAGTGGACAAAGTGAAAAACAAAGTAAAAAATAGAGTAAAAACATGGTAAAAAAAATGTTGTGAAAACAGACAAAATGCACTTAAAAATGAAGCAAAAACACAGTAAAAACAAATGTAGTATAAACGTAGTAAAAATGTAGTGAAAAGATAGTAAAAAACATTCAAAATACATAAATATAAATATTTTAAAACTCAGTAAAATGCGAAGTAAAAACAGAATACATAGTAAGAAACATATTTAAAGTCATAGAAAAAAAAATGTATGTGGATAGCATATAGCATCTTGTAACTGAGTATAGCATCTTGTAACTGATTATCGAAATAGCGTATAGCATCTTGTAACTGAGTATAGCATCTTGTAACTGATTATCGAAATAGCTTATAGCATCTTGTAACTGAGTATAGCATCTTGTAACTGATTTTCAAAATACGCGGCATTTGGTTTACAAATGTACTGCCTTATACACCATCGGGTGCGGAAGGAGGAAGACTGGTGATGACGTAGTTACAGAGTATTTTCTACTTAACAGGGCATCGGGTTCATCTACTAGTAGCCCTGGACGTCCAATGCGCACATTTAGTCTGCATTTCTTTTCTAAACTATGGCACACATACCTAACGCAAGAAGACGCGCAGGAGTTGGCAGCTCGGATATTTGTGAACACATACGCTCTCACTATCCCTATCGCGTATGAGGAATTTATATACGCAATGTAGTTAGAGTATGAGAAGAGCGATTAATGAAAATTACATTTCAGAAATTTGACCAGAAGCCACAGAGTGTAATTTCAACTCCATTTAATTACGGACACGACCCTTAGAAACTGAACACTTTCAGTAATATGATTCGCTTAACATTTTTATATTGCTAAGTGCTTGCTAGAACAAAATGAATGCCTGTTCTACATTGTTTTCGGACACCAAAAATTTATTTACGTAGGGCGCAATTTAAATTACTTTTCTTCATGCGTATCGGTCATCCAGTTGATTAAGAAAGACATACGTCGATTGTTCAGACAAGATCAAACATCGAGATTTACCTCAGCGCAGTTTTGTATAAATTTTCTCTCTGTCACATTGCAAAACATAACAAAAATAATATAGAAAACATATTTATATTTTCCGTATCCGGACGGATGAAGAATACAGATCTGTGTGAGAGATAGGACCAAAATCCTGGACGAGCAATTTCAACTCAATAGCTACTCCGGTAAAAATCCTGAAAGAGGAAATCGAATGGAGATAAGCGGTTGGCGCGTACACTAACCATGCCCGAGGTTCTAGCTTCGATTCCTGGGAGGATTGACGTGAAATATTTGTTTATAAGGTGATTTTACACAGTAATATTTCACCATTTTATCAATAATGATTATAGTAATCTAATCTGATGTTACTAAATTTATAAAATTACCATAATGGAAATAGGCTATTGTGATATAAGTAAATACAGTTTTTGCTACCATTCGTGTTTGCAATATTGTCATGAGGATGAATGAGAATATACGTCAATGGGCCTTAATATAATTTCCCAAACTCACATTCAAAAATGCAGTAGAATTAAATTCAATTAAAATCGCGATATGTGAAATTGAAACTGCAATATTTATCTGTCTGTAGTCTAGCACCTGAAAAGTAAGACTGATCACCTCACCTTCCTGTAACACATTATTGGCATACGCAGAATTTATTTGACCAAGGCACTACATTGGTAACAATAGTCAAAATTTTTGTAGACAAGGACTAGATTCAACTCCTTGGTGAAATGTTAACATTAACATATTACAACAGAGATGAAGTACATTTTAGAGAAGTTAATATAGATTACAGGTCATAAACCCTGTAGATTCCTAGACTTATATATTACCTTCTCTAAAATGTCCTTCATCTCTGTTGTAATATGTTAACCACATTGGTAGATGATAAATAAGGATTTATATCGTTTCGCGTCTAGATTACTGTAATAGAATATACGCAAATCTCCCAAAATACCAAACTGATAGATTTCAATCTGTTTTCAAAGCAGCGAGGCTTATTACGGGGGTGAAAAAATATTCTCACATCTCACAACATCTCCGAGATTAGTACTGGTTAAAAAGCCTAGAGAGAATTAAATACAAAATTCGCTGGACAGTATTTAAATCCTTTTATGAAATGGCTCCAAGATACCAATCCGACCTGTGTATTAGCGAAAATACATGTCAAAGAAAATCTACTCTTAGGTCAACATTTGATTCAAGCAGAGGAAAACTTGTTGAAATTCGGCGCTGCCCAAATACTAGGCTCGGAGATCACCGGCCCCTCAGTCTGGAAACAATGGGGGCATTGGAAGCAAAGATAGCAACCTCCAAAAAAATTGTTTTTTTGGTTATGATGTCATTCTGTAGTTCATCAACTTTATTTTTATAAAAATCATGAGTTGAGTTGCAAGTGTAGTTTAAAATCATACTTCTGGTGGTTTGAAAATAGTTTGGAAGCAAAAAGCAATATCCATCAGCCATTTTATTCGACCAATGACAGGCTAGAGATTTAAATGTTCAAAATAGACGTGCCATACAAATATTAAGAAAGTTTTTTTAAATCTGTGTTTCTATTAAAACTTATTTATTAGTATCTTAAAGTTTGAGTTCAGTGAAAATAAGATTTCTAACATTTAGCAGTTTTTGTTATTTTCTCGAAAACACCAAAACGGGAGTTTGCTATCTTGCTTCTAATGCCCTCAATTGCCTTCACACTTGCGAATCATCGACATTCTCAGTCAGTTCAGATCTCAACTGAAATTTCACATCTTTCGTTATCATAACCTCAATTTTAAATCAGAAAATACAAAATGTAACTTTAGCTTAGTTAGAATGTAAATCTACGTATAAAATTTAAAAGCGCCCTTAAGGTGATTACAAACATGGCGCTTTTTAAATCAGCCATATATTATAAAGAATTTGTATGAAAAAAAAAATTGGCAATCAGTCGTTCATCATCATCATCATCATCATTCCCTTTTTAATTACGCCACACATTGGTACACCAATCGTAGTGTATCTTGATCATATTGTTTTACATGAAGGTACGCTAATCAATCTTACGATTCAGGTGCCAACCCAATGACAACGAAATATTGGAGTGTAAAAACGCATTAAAAAAAAAAAATTCGTGTCAACCATGTCAGGAATTGAACCTGAGACCTGTTGCATGATAGGCAAACGTGCTGACCATTGACTACGAGGCGGATAAGTCATTATCAACATAATAAAACTACTTGGATTGTTGAAAAATACACATATTATAAAAATAGTGCTTATAAAACTTATAAACTTTTTTCTTAATTTTCATTTTAACTTACACTTTTACTTTTGATTTTAATTTTAATTTTTGATTTCCACTTTTAATGTATACTTACTTACATCTACTACCTGCATCTAATAATTTATTGTTGGTTGTGATTTTTTACAAATAAATTTAAATGTTCATGGAAACAGAGAGAGAGGGAGGAAAGTAGAGTAGCTATACAATGTCTTCTCCTTTTTATGTACTTTATATGTAATATTTTTATTTTTACTTTTTTAGAATTCATTATTTTTCCCCTCTCCTCCTGCATTCATAATAAATTAGTGTGAAATCTGTAATTGGTCTTGCTTTTTTAAATTGTTCTTTTGTACATTGTTTTATATAAAGACTGTTTGATTTTATTAATAAATAGATAGATAAATATTCGACGAAAACACAGTTTTTGAGGCCCATACTGCGAAAGATTTTTTAAGTGTCTTTAAAAACAAATAAACAAACAAACAAACCATCACTTCGTTTCCCGTAAAATTCATTAACTTTTTTTAAATAAATGAGATTTAGAAAAAATATTATTAGGTTTTTTAATAAAGTTTACCGTGGGGAATATTCCTCTGAATTTTCGCGGTCTGGCCCCGAAACACCGTGTATAATATACGGTTTAAAATTAGCAGAAAAAATTGAAGAAATAATACTAATTATAACAAATGTAAAAAAAAAGTCATTATAACCTATTTTTAATACTTACGTAGTTTTCAAATATAGTAATTCCAACGAGTACCGTTAAAAAAAACTTTTTATAATTTAAAAAAAAACATTTTTTTTATTACAGAAAACAAAAATGAACTCGCATAATATAATTTTTCATATTCAAACAAAAAGCAGAACATTATAGGATCTTTAAAAAAACCGCATAAAAAATACTTGCTTAGCTCCAAAGAGAGAAAATAACGTTCAACACATGAGAATATATTAAAACGGGTCTACATTTCATCGAGAAAACGTTTGTTCTTCCTCTTATCTTTACTTGCAGCCTGTTCCTCCAAATATTTTACACCCTTCTCAAAAGCCTCGTTTACATTTATTTTCTGTGCATCTTTTCTTCCCTTTTTATCAGCGGGTCCAAAATATTCATACGTGGAAGGGGGTTCAATCTCCGCACCCCTTTTTCGACTATCTTCACGTGCGACATTCCTCGAATTATCGTCAGTGTCATCTTCTTCATCACTGCATTCGTTTCTAATCGGTTTGGATTGAAATGATTCCGGTTTTTTGACTGAAGGGTTGATGTATTTGTTTTTGATGGCTTCGATATTATTCTGTTTTGTGGTGAAGAAAAGAGATCTGTCCGATTGGTCAGAGTAAGATGAAGATGGAAAATCGAATTGATTTGGTTTACGGACATCATCCCAAGTTAATGTTTTAGATGGCGACTTGCTGGTGTCACCAGTGGCAGTGGTATCAAAGTAAAAACCTTTGGCGTCAAATGTCTTTGACTTTTCAGGATTCGAAGCTCTAGAACTTGTCGCAACTGGAGGGGCAAATTCTTGGTCTCTTTCTTGCCTTCTCTTGTCCACCCACTGTTCTTGCGTGAGTTCCACGTGTCGGTTATAAGGCTGCTCTTGCTCTTGCTCTTTACCGACATCCCATTCTCTTATAAACTTGTCTCTTTCTTTCTTCGCTTCTGTCTCTTTGGCTTCTCGCTGTTTTCTCGCTTCTTCAGCTACCTTTTCAATCGAAACTCTCTTTTGCTCCTCCACAAAGTCCAAAAGCATTGTAGTTACAACAGATTTTGGATCTACGGAAAAAAACAACATATTTTTATTGTTTTAAGCTGCGCACAATACAAATGTCCTATTCATATAAATATTTTATAAATTTTTAGATAATATAAAAGTAATGATTCGCGACCCGCTTATAGAGATATCCTTTCACTCTATTGCATAGGACAAAAGCGTTGCAAATTTTTGGTTTAACAACAAATGTGTAACGGACAGTTCATTGCTGCGCTTGCGTTTCTCGACCTGAGCACCTAAAGCCCGTTGTTTTGCTGTAAACTGTAGGTAACTTCGTGATTGATAATTCTAGAATAGTTTTGGTCCATATAGGTAGCTCTATAGGCGGGTCACGAATTGTTACTCTGAGATTATAACCAATATGTTTAATACACGAGATATATCCAGAAAGTAAGTTCAGTTTCACAGATTAAATAACAAGTAACTAATATTTAGAAAAAAAAAAGTAAAAAATCCATAGACCTTAAATTATTTTTCTCCATAACTCACCAATTTATAAGCACGGTAAAAGTTTTTGTATCCCCTGTTTATTAAAGAGTACCGTCTTCTTTATAAAAGGGGACACCCACTTCGTTCGTCATCATGCACATTATCACGACTTTCATGGTTTAATGTTCTGGTATTGAGGAAATCAATTATAGACCTTATGTCACAAGCAGCGGGATTTTTAATTTTATTTGGAATTTTAAACAACCACCATGAAAAGTACACAAATGTCAGCTTACTCATAATGGCGTCCACACCTTCTCAATAGGTCAGGGTAAGTATCACGCAAGCGAAGCTGCGATCACAACGCTGCGCTGCAATGGCAAGAAATACAAACGGAACTTATTTTCTGAATATACCTCGTACGTCGAAATTCCATTTACACCTATAAATAAAAAACCTTGAATGATGGGATAGTAATCCGTTATTTTATGTTAAAAAGTGAAAAACCCGGAAATCAACAACGATATTTTTCCAAAGCCAAATACCCAGATAACACTAGGAAAACTAATTTCGTTGACTTAGATCTGACACTTGTTTTTGACTAAATTTTGGAATATGAATCCAAAAATGACAGTTTTTTTCCGATCACGTCAACTTTTTAAGCTATAGATATATAAATAATAATAAAGGGAAAAAATACCAATCGTATTTATTTAAAGTCAATAATACATTTACTTTCAACCAAATTGTGTTCACACAAATAGTTAAGTTTTCTTTCCTTACATGTTACATTAAGTTAAAAATCTGTAAAGAAAGAACTTGACGTGATAAGAAACCTAACTACAGTTTTGAAATCAGCATGCCTATAAAATAGCTGAAAAATCGGACTCAACAGAAATTGTATTAGAAATTCTTCCCCAGTGTTATCAAAACTGAGATTTTTAATGCATTACAAATCTTGTTGAAAGCATATTAATTTTAACTGCACATCTAGCTCATTTGAATACATCCGAACCTGACGTGATATTGGACAAATAGGGATATTAATTGTACTAATTAAGCACAGATTATAGAAATATCTCTACAGACTCCATAGGGCCTAGATACCAACCCGGCTCTTCTTCTGGCGGCAGTCCCGCCCGGGCCCTCTGCCTGGCGCGCGCCGCCTTGACGCGCGCCTGCAACGCGTCCTCGCGCCGCCCCCGCGCCGCCGCCGCCGCGACGCGCGCGCGCTCCGTGTCCGCCCGCGCCGCCGCGAGCTCGGCCTGCTGCTTGGCGCGCTCCGCAGAGTCGCCGCTCAGCGCGTAGTACCCCACGCCGTGTGATCGAGCCTCTGAAAAATAATACAAAGTTACGATTGTTTTTATTTTTAAATTTATTTTAATAAATTTAAATGTTTTAACGAAGTCTATTTTGAACATGTATTATAACAAAATAATTATATACAGTAACATAAAATTAAAAACGAAACAATTAAAATTCTAATGTATGAAGTCTATGTAAAAACTAAAATATGTTATACGCAACTACTATGGGGAGCAGGATATCAAAATGACATAAACAGACTACAAAGACAACAAAATAAAATATTAATGTTAGTATATGTCCTTCCCTATCTAACTGCAACTAGAGAACTTTTTAAACAAACTAAGCAATTAAACATAACTGAACTCTTTCAACTAGAATCATTAAAATTTATCCATAATTGTAGACGAAGAACTAATATTTGTAAAAAAAAATTGAAGTCAACATGGACATAATACGAGAATATCAGACAAATACCATATACAACTTTCTAAAACAAGACAAGGACAATCAAGACTAATGAACCAGGGACTGAAATTATACAATAAACTACCAGACAAAACTAAACAAAAGATTCAGACAAACTTTTCAAAAGATGTAAAAAATATTATTTTGAACAACAGATTATGAATGAAAAATGTTAATATTATTTTTTGTAAAGGGTTTATAAAAAAATTTTCAAATTAAAAAAAAAATAAAAAAATAAAAGGCAAAGACAAACAAATACAATCAACAAACGTTATGGGATTTAGGTTGATTACAGATATAAGGAATTTATCGAATATTATAATTTATATTTTAAGTTATTAGTAACGTTATAGGTTTAATCAGGAGAACCTTTTTCGCTGGTGATGGAGGACTATCAAAATAATCAACACAAAGAATCGACTCTACAAAGGCATTCGCAACGTGCGTCGACGCACGAAAATATTATCAATAAACGTCATAAATACGAGTACCTTAACGCTATAAGCGTTTAATATGAAGTTTATTAAAACAATTGAAAAATTCATTAAGTGTGGTTTAGCAATTTTTTTATACACAATTGAACTTGAGGTCAGTATGTAGTTTTCCTCTCAGCGGCGGAGTCATTAAATTAAATGTTTGATATCAAACGGCTTCAGATCCCGTCCGCCCAGGAGCGTGCTTATCTATTCATGATCTGCAACTCCCGACCCTAGCTGTTACCGGGAACTGCGTTCCATTGTGCCAATATGGCGTGCACTGCACGAGCGATTTAGTCTATTATGTATTGAGGAAAGGTCAGCTACTGGGGACAAGTAGCCGGCCCCGGAGCGAATGAATTATTACCCCAGTTTTTCAAACTCCCCCCGACAACTACACTCGCTGTGAGGTACCTAGAAATAATATGAGCTATGCTAACAATGCTACAAGTAGTATCTACATATACAAGTTTGTACAATATATGTATTGAAAAAAATACGCACATATCTAGTATCTACTTACATTCGTAATAAAGCAATTCACATTTTTTTTTCAAGGCGACAGCTTATAATGGGCGTTGCTTATTTTTTGCCTTGAAGTGTGAAGATCTGGCGGAATAGTCCGCTCCGGTCTTATTAAGGAACTTCTCCGCTTGTACGAATTACAGAGAAAACCAAAGAAAACTAATTCAAAAGAAGCCGAAATATCAACAAACATCAACAGATTTTCCGTTCCATCTGTGACAGTGTTCAGCATTTTGTGTCCTTTTGTGTATTTCAACTATTATTTCAGATACTTACATAAAAAATGAGCGATTAACTGAAATTGAACATGTTAAATACTTGGGACTAACAATAGACAGACAATTGACATGGACAATTCATATCAACAATTTAATTAGACTTTTTTGAGTCTTTTTTTTTAAATCAAAAACTTTGTTCCAATAAAGGAAAAAAAAATAATGTATGAAACCTATGTAAAAACTAAAATACGTTATATGCAACTACTGTGAGGAACAGGAAATCAAAATGCCATAAACAGATTGCAAAGACAGCAAAATAAAATATTAAAGTTAGTATATGACCTTTCCTATCTAACAGCAACTAAAGAACTTTTTAAACAAACTAAACAATTAAATGTAACTGAACTCTTTAAACTAGAATCCTTAAAATTTATTCATAAATTAGCCACTGATGTAATTGTAGACGAAGAATGAAATCTTGAAAAAAACTGTAGTAAACATGAACACGATACGAAAATATCAGAAAAATATCATATACAACCTTTTAAAACGAGAAAAGGACAATCGAGACTAATAAACCATGGACTGAAATTATACAATAAACTACCAGACAAAACTAAACAAAAGACCTAGACAACCTTTACAAAAGATGTTAAAAATATTATTATTAACAGTAGAATGTGAATTTTAAAAGTAAAAATATTTTGTTAAATGTATGTAATTATCAATGAAATTTAAATTTTTAAAAAATAATTAATTAATGAATAAAAGAAACAATAATGCGTCGATAGATTTCAAGTCTCCATTCCCGTGCATGGGCCACGCCGGTTA
Organism: Micrasema longulum; assembly: GCF_059751315.1. Taxonomy (NCBI): domain Eukaryota; kingdom Metazoa; phylum Arthropoda; class Insecta; order Trichoptera; family Brachycentridae; genus Micrasema; species Micrasema longulum. The sequence goes on from NW_028278628.1 coordinate 44,670, forward strand.
CATCGAAGCAAAATAATATTGCTTTTTCGTTAACTGGGCATAATGGTTGCATGAAAAAAAAAGTTAAAACTAAAGCAACACAATTTACAAAGGGAAATGTATTTTTTCGACGAATTTAGCCTTTATCCGAAAATGTATATAATTTATTTTGTAAAACGACGAGCGATGTATCGAAATTAAAACTTATGAGTAAGTTAGATGTAAAAAAATCAATTATGTAAATGCTTTCTAATTTTTAATAAGATTAAGTTAGCCACAGTTGAAATAAGATCGATTGGAACATGTTTTTTGTATTTCTTATAAACAGCCTTTTTTAATATCGAGTTGTGGTCCTGTGGCTAGTGTCTCTGACTCACGGACCAAAGGTCTGTGGTTCGAATCCCACTCTACCCTAACTTGATTCCATTTTCTAATAGTGAGTTATTTACAGCTCGTTGAAAATGGCCCTCAAAATGTAATGTTTGGGTAAATCATAAAAACGCAAATATTTCTTTTTTTTATTAAAAAAAATAAAATATTCATATGAACCAATTAAAAAGACAGATCAAATCCGGTGTTAAAGTCGACAAATACTGTATTTCACCCATTGTTTTATTATTTACGTTTAACAACATAAATGTTCTTAGTTTTCCATTTCGGTTTCATTGACACACGGCATAGCAAACAAAAAAAACGTAACCAAGTTAAGTTCCAAAAGAAGCTGACGTTATTTTATTTATATCGGTGAATTTAAACTACACAGGGTTGACACATTATTTATATCGGTGAATTTAAACTACACAGGGTTGACACATTATTTATATCGGTGAATTTAAACTACACAGGGTTGACACATTATTTATATCGGTGAATTTAAACTACACAGGGTTGACACATTATTTATATCGGTGAATTTAAACTACACAGGGTTGACACATTATTTATATCGGTGAATTTAAACTACACAGGGTTGACACATTATTTATATCGGTGAATTTAAACTACACAGGGTTGACACATTATTTATATCGGTGAATTTAAACTACACAGGGTTGACACATTATTTATATCGGTGAATTTAAACTACACAGGGTTGACACATTATTTCACTGGTGGGAGTTTTTTGCATTCGTATGGTCTTTAGGACTAATTTAATTTACGTGACATTTTTTGTAAAAAGTTGATAGTAAGAAAGTATTTCTAACATTTAAATTCAAAACAAGGCATTCCGTTTGTTACAAATAAAAATATTTGAGAAAAACTAGAACAAAATTTTATACGTTGAAACACCGAGTGTACTACAAAACGCCAAATGTTTTTTTTTGCTTCAGTACAATAATATTTGGTGTTTTTAATATAAAACTATGCGCAGGGTTTTAAAATATAATTAACAGATTTACCCCTTTGTATATTTATTCATTTATGCTTTTTTAAAGTTAGTTCATAACGTCGTAACCCTTTTCTTGGTAATGTATTTTATACGATACATATGTATGTTCTCATTTTTTCTCATGAACTAAAATAGAATTCAGTTAAAACTGCTGTACCATATTTTTCTGCATTATCACAATTCATAATAAACTATGATTAAATATAAAAAAAACATTTTTGTAAGGGATTCTGCAGCTTTTTCAACAATCAAATGTGAAAAAAAATTGTTTTCGTTCTCCCAAGATAAGGATTAAGAACTTTAATGAGATTACAATTTTACATAAAAATTTCGCAAAGATATTTCTTCAAATTTATTTTTTATATTTTTTTATTTCTTCGGGTAACTCATTTTACAGTGTTGTACAATGAGTTTTAAGAGTGTGGTTTTCTCATCATTGGTAATATTTTCATTGTTTACCTCTAGTTTCGTATACCTATATATGACATATTCAATGAGGAAGTTCAGTGGTTTAAAAAAATGTTAATAGACTATTAAGCAAGGCCGAAAATATTTTTTTTCAATTTTAGTATATCGTATTATCAGCGCAATTATATTTTCAAGTTTTGTATTTCTGAAATAACCTCGCGTGTGACGTCAGAGGTTCTCTTCCGCGTATTATCGATCAGTTCTGCCCATTGGTCAATTGACGGCAAGCAAACCAGAAATCTTCCATAACTCTCTTATCATTGGTCGAATTATATGAACCAATGACATTGTCAACGAATTTAGTTCGTTTTTATTGAAATATTTTTTATTATTTTTTTCGTACATTTCTAGGAAACTTTGTCGAACAATTTTATACTCCAATTTTTACCGCGCGCAAGAAAACATTTACTGTACACAATTTCCCGTAAGGCTGAAGTTCCTAATTTGTTTTTATTTATCCCCTTAATTATTCTATATATGTAAATTGGTACACTATATTTTGCCATATTACTTTATTACATTAGTTGAGTTGCAAACTCACAGTGAAAGCAGTAAAATTATATTTAATTAAAATCACAGTCAGTAACTCGATTTTCGCAACAAAAAAAACGTTAAAAACATAACAAACGGAAAGACCTTCGGTCTTTAAAATAATTTACGGGTATGACGGGTCACAGGTCCTATAAATGCTTAGACTTCCATATATCCTTCCTAATATGTTCTCACTGTTGAAATATATATCATTCATATTATTCAATTCAATTAATTTATTTTAAATATAACATACATTACAAAAATATATTCAATACGTACATATTATAAAAAAGAAAAAAAAATCCACGAAAGAGACTCATGTCAACGTAGTAGAAGAATCCTGCTCCGGAAAATCCCTTCGGATACATGGAACAGATTAATATCCAGAGCGATGTTGTTCAGCATAGCGGTAGCCCTTCCAACAGGCATAACCATAGGCAGGTTGGTCCTGAATATCGGAATATGAAACAATCTATGCTGACGCTGTCTTAGGTAATTATCAGGAACATACAAACCAATGCTCATCATAATTTCAGAATTGTCGATCATACCGTGCAACAATCGATAAAAATGCGTAGTCAAATACACATTCCTTCTAGTCTCTAAACTGTTGTAGCCAAGCATACCCTGGAGAAACTCGGTCGGGTAGAGCCAAGGATAATACCCGCACTCTCTCATGTAGAGATATCTCAGAAACTTTTTTTGGATTTTCTGTATCATAAGAGAGTACTTCAGTTCATGTGGCCCCCAAATCATCGAGCCACTCTCAAGTCTACTTCGCACCAAGGAGTTGTAAAGAGTTCTCAGTACGCGGGTATTTTCGAAAACCCTGGCAGTACGCAGAACAAATCCTAACATCTTCAATGCATTACCACTGATTGTCTCTATGTGTTCATGAAATGTCAGAGTGCTCACAAATCTAACGCCCAGATCCTTAACATTCGATGTTCGTATCAGATTCTGGTTTAGATCAGATTCAGATTATAGTTCTTTCACTATTTATTTCTTGACCATCCAATTACAAACAATACAGTTATGTGCGTGAAATAGATACCCCGAACCCTGGACAAGTTTTTTCGACTCAATAGCTACTTTCAGGTAAAAATCCTGAAAAGGGAAGGTGGAGATTAGTCCGTCCCGTAGTTCAATGGTTCGCACGTTCATCCTACCATGCTTGGAGTCCCGAGGTTATGATCATTGTTCACTCCAAACAAAAGTTTTTCACAAAATACAACATTGAAAAATTGGGAGAATGAAATATAATTACGTTTACATTCCATAGTCAACAAATTTTTATTATCATAATTTATTATTATTTATGACAAAATACAAGGTTTTTAAACTTTACATACTACATTTTTTATTTGTACAAAATATTCCCAATCAGCAAAACTGCTGGTATGGGGGGATATTATATATATTAACACAATAGTTTAAATAAAAAATCGATAAAAAAAACATCACATGTCACTCGTCACACGGGCTGTAAGAACTGTTTTATTTAAGTGTTTTTTAAGTACGTATATGTTTTTGTAGAGTTTTTAGATTATTAGAAAGTGAATTGTAAAAAATTATTGCTGTATACAAAAAACTGTTTCTTTTTCTGTTGGTCCTAGGTTGTTTGCAAGTTATTAATATTATTTAATTATTTGATTCTCTTGTATTTATTTTATGTATGTTGTAGTTAAAATTAATTTAATATTTGTCTGTATTTTATTCTTTTTCATCTTAAAAATCATTTTTATTTTTTCTGTGTAGATCAATTCCTAGTTTGAGCATTTTTGTTATTCTATATAAATCTGTGGTTCTAGTATATTTATTAAAATTAAATGTTACTTTAAGTGCTTTGTTCGTTGTTCTTACTTGTTATATGGACATTTTTAATACAACAATTATTCATTTTAAAACGTTTTTAAATGCACTGTTTAAAACTCATTATTATTAAAGTCGTAATAAAACTTTCTTTTTTGTGCAATTTTTTCTCTGTTTTTGATGTGTATTATTATTATCTTATCACTTTCTGAAATTAATTTTTGTGTACCATATATTATATTATTATCTTATATTTACTTACTGTAAACTAATTTTTATTATTTGTTTTCTCATTAATTTGTTAATACCATTGTTTTATACATATATAAATATTTTATTTTTTTATTGTTTAAATTCTTTACACGTTATTTACAATCTCTTTAATTCTATTATTTTTCTCATATCCATCTTTTTTTTCTTTTTTACTATGCAAAGTTTCACTTTTTATTTTACATTGCAGCATGCTTTTTTTTTGTTTCTACATGTATACAAAAAAAGTGTTGTTTATTTTTAAAATTAATACTTACTATGTTTGTACTTACTTGTATAATTTTTGAAAATTCCCCTTGGGCGTATTGTAAAATTAAATACATAAGTTTGAAAAGACATTATTTAAATACGATTGGATACAAATCTAAAGACCTTGATTGTACTTTTCTATGACCTATCCTTTCCGTGACCCATGACCTGGGTGTAGTGCATCCGCCTCGCGGGGGGATCGTATTGCAGTTAGACTTCGCTACAGTAATACCGACCCACAATTACCTACTTAATGTAGGTACTTCCACTAGGGCTTTGTACATTGGAACACACCCAGGACTGTCAAACTTTACTATTGTTGAGAAACAAGTTTAACCTTTGACGCGATATGGGCTAAAATAATAAATCATCAATTGAATTAGTTATAATGATAATATAATTGTCAGAGGATAAAAACTGTTCCTATAATAAAGTACCCAGGCGTCATAATTGATCAACACCTTAATAATTATTTAAATCTCCATTTTATGTAAAAAAAATTAGGATAGATTTTAGAAAGCTTGATGGTATCAAAAATATCCCCTCAACGTGGCGCCTTATTTATCGTATGCTTGGCACGGGCCATTATTTTGTATGACATTCAAATTTGGGGTAATTCCTTTAAATCATATGATAAAATATACATATATACAAATATGTATTTTTATTTTATTTGCAACTTCTAAGTGCCTAACATTTCTCAATTTTTAAATTGCTTTTATTTTGATGTCTATAATGTACTTAATCAATACCTTACATCACTGTGGAAAATTTCTATTGACTGTTTTCACAATTTTCGTTCATATATATTCTTATTTTCTGTATGCAATATATGTAAAATCTGTTGTTTTTTTTTTCTAAGTAAAAAAATATAAAAAATCCGTACAAACTAGAATGTTCAAATTAACAAACGGTAAAAAACAACGTAGGTAATGTATCCAAATTTGAGGTAATTCCTTCAAACCACATGATAAAATCCGTACAAACTAGAATGTTCAAATTAATAAACCGTAAAATGCAACGTAGATAATGTAAAGGTTGAGAAATTACAATTCAAAATGGCTTAAGTTGTAAAAGTTAATAAACCGTTTTCACGTTCAATAATTTAAGGATATGTTTATGAAAACCGATTGCAAGATCAAAGTCCAAAACGTTTTTAACTCAAAACTAGCTAAAAATGCGAAATTAATCATTACAATTTATTAATTACTACTAGTAGATAACAGTCGGCTGTCTCCATTACTGAACGAAAATAGCTTTTCCACCGTAATGCAAACGACTATGGAGAGCTAATTCTCGAAAATTGCCCGTTGTATTTGAAAAAGGTTTATGTCTAACGATTTTTTTTAATACTTACGTTTTTTGGAATACTTGGCTTAAAAAGATTAATGATAAAGTGACACGAAAATTTGGTATGTAACCGACGGACGTATTCAGCTCAAATTTTACAACAAAAAACAAACCTATCACATTTATTTTAAAAGGTGATTTACCTCTATCTGTAATCAAGATTCTGGTTGAGATGTTTTATTTCATATGTTAGGTTCAACCTCATAGTTTTTCAACAACATGGTTTACAATTGTTCTTTAAAATCAGCACATGAACTGAACAAAGTTTTTTTTTTGTGAAATAACCATTCATTTGTTTACATTAAAACCTTGTTAATCGTTAAGTTCCGTGAGATTTCATATTTTGGCCATGTTTTGAGAGGTGATAAATATGCCATACTTCAGCTTGTCATGAAGGGGAAGATCGAGGGACATAAAGAAGTCGGAAGTTAACAGCTTTCTTGGCTTCGAATCATCCAAGCATGGACCAGGATTAAAACCGTGGAGGAGCTGTTTCAGCTTAGGTCGTCAACGTCGAGGAGATCTGACATAACACGTAAGAAAGGAAAAGAAAGACGTTTTAAAAACGAAAACATTAATATGAGACAAATAAAATGAAATTAGCAAATTACAAGCGAATAAAAAAGAGTGTACGTAAATTGAGATAATATTAAAATAATTTTTAATGATTTCAGATACTTTTTAGTTATTTTTAAAGCTTTCAGAGGTTGAAATTGGATGTTATGACGCGTAACAGAAACCCGAAGAAATATCTTTCCGTATACTTTAATAGGAACCATAAACCTGATGTGTTCATTTTATAACTTGTCTAGTGGCTATCGCAGTCCTCGTGAAAACATCAAAAGTTTAATGATACGTCATAATGATCATAATAAAAGTTATTTTCTATTCTGCCAAGATAAGATATTAAACTCGAATCGTTTTATGAAAACTATCTAGGGAGGTTTTTGTTATATAAGAGATGGCAAGAGTTAGGCATGTACTCGTCAGTGAGTAACATTCATAGCCGTCAAAACTTTCGGAAGCAATTTTTTGGTATTGAAAAAATACGCCCTTTGGTAAAAGTAATTAACTAATTACGTACAGGATGAGGCATAAATCACAGAGAAAATTTATTTATGCAGCCTTTTGATTTTATGAGCTAGTAATAAAAACAGTAATAATAAATGTCTCGTAGCTCGGTAGAATCATACAAGAGGTCACTAGTACGATTCCAGACATGAAATATTGATTTAAAGGGGTAATTTTTACTGCAATATTCTCGACTGGATCTGACGCGCAAGAAAGATTATTTTGCCCTTATATAAGAAATGATCGAAATGCGTTTCAATTGCAAACATTTTAGGTGTTTTAAAAGACTCAGGTGTTTTATTAAAACCATTTTTTCGTTCTCTTAAAAAAGGGTTGCAAGTGTACCTAAATTTGTATTTTCAATAAAGATGTCTTTTCAGTAATTTAGTGAATTTCAGTAAATTACTAATTAAGTTTTTTTTATATTTGTGCTCATTTTGCCGTACTCGCATCGAATATAAAGTTTATATTTGAAACACTAATTTTGTGGTTATGACATTAAACCTGCTTTCTACACAACTAATAATAAAGGAACATTGTTAAAAAATCACAAAAAGAAAGTCCATAAATATAATAAATCTGGGATATACCAATTAAATTGTAATGATTGCGATTCAATCTACATTGGAAAAACTAATAGAAACTTTAATATTAGAGTAAAAGAACACTTAAATTAAGTAAAAGATGCTTAAATAATAATATTTTTTCTGAATTCGCCAATCATCTGTTAGAAAATAATCATAACTTAAATAAAGACACTGGATTAAAAGTACTTCATGTTGAAAATAAAATATTAAAATTAGACAACTTAGAAATCTTAGAAATTAAAAAAGTGATTCGCAATAAGAAAAAAATAATTTATAACCCAATAAACAATATTTCTTTTAGTTCTTTCTTATCTAGCTCCGAAAATATTGATATCAAATTACCACCTTTATAAGGAAAAAAAGACTTGATTTATTGAGTCCACGTGTAGTATTTAGTTAACATGATAAAAATAAAATAGGAATTAATTCATTAGTTACGTAAACCTTGACGAAGAAGCTTGTTTGCTTTGAAACCGGTCGGTAGAAAAAAATAATAAAAAAATCGTGGTTAAAAACAAAGTTATTTTACTAATAAAGTATTTATTTATGACTTCACCTTTTCTTTCTTCTTTTGGATTATTATTCTTAATGTTGCTATTGTACAATATGTTATCATTATTAAATTTAAGTTATTATATTTTTTCCCTTATTAACTATTATGGCTTAACTCGGGCACAGTCTCAAAGAGCTATTATAAGTTAGCGAATGTGTAAACAAATGTAATTTGAAATGAATAAATAAATAAAATTAAATAAGATTGTAATTAATTATAAGGCTAAGAATGTTAGAAAATTCTTAGCCTAAAATAAAAAAAGTACACGTACAAAACTTTTCTTGGTGAATGGTTTTCTTGGTTGTTTTTTTTCTGGTTTGTTTCTTATTTCTAAAGGCAGTTTGTATGTATTTTACACTTATATGTTTATGAATTTGTATAAACCACTTTAATTTAGTGTTATACTTCGACCGGTTTCGAAGTTTCTACCTCACCGTCAAGAACTAAACTAACTTATAATTACTCGCGTTGCTATTTATATTATAAAATATTGTATGAAAGAGACAGAAAAATGAAAGAAAGAGAGAGAAAGAAGATAAAATGAATCACAACGGGAATATTTTTAAAAGAGGACTCGAAGTAAAATTTAATTGGTTATTTATTATTTAAAAATTTTTATGGCTTTACTAATTTCTAATCGTTCTAAATTGTCTAAACGAAAACCATTTTTATTGACATGCAAAATTTCAACACCCGTATTTTGATTAAAATCATGAATTTCGGATATAAGATGATTTGCGAATTCTGACAAATTAATATTACTGAGACAACTTATATGTTTTTTGATTCTAATTTTAAATTTACGTGAAGTTTTTTCAATATAGAAATTTGGGCAATTTAAACAATTAAATTACAAATTCCCGAATGTTTTAATGTATCATCCTTATCTTTACAACTTGATAATATTCTACCTATATTATTATTAGTATAAAAAGCTGGCTTAATATTGTTAGGTAAAATTTGAGCGATATTATTAGAAAATGAATTCATGTACAAAATTCTACGCCAATTAACCGGTTGAAGTAAAACTCTAAATTAAAGTGGTTTGTACAAATTTATAAACATATAAGCGTAAAGTGTCATACCACGAAGTGAAAAATGTTTTTGAAAACAATAATATGTACGTATTTTGTTCCACACTATCGACGTAGACGTGTTAGATGCGTACATATTTATTTTCTCCATGACTTGAGAGTTTGTATATCCGTTTATTATTCAAACAAAGCGACCGATGCATCTTCCGGCACCCGCCCCGACCATTCGGGTCAACAGGGGCCACTGGGTCCCTACTGGAGTTAGCGAGATTGCACTGCACTATCCTAATTACAGTAATCCGTGCTAGCGAAACATGACACGAGAACACCTTACTCGGAATATATCCCCGAGATTAGCACCATTCATCTCCCTGAAATACTAATGACTTCCAGTTGCCGATTTGAAATTTTCACTTAAAATGTTTTGTAATATCGAGTTTTTAAATTTAAATTTCCCCCTTTATTGAAGCTTTCTACCGAAATATGTTAAAAAAATTATCAAATTATATCAATAAGCAAAAAATTAACAAAACCAGAAAAGATAATGAATAACAATCAGTGGCGAATGGTGATTTTATTTACAGGTAAGCTATAAAAAATATCATATATTTGTACCTACATAGAAGTTACATAATATAATGCAAGTAATATATCCCATATATTGATATTTTTCTGTGGTTCTGTGTGATACAACAATTATTATTCATGAAATCAACTCAAACAACGTGACTTCGTGATATATTATATTATGTAGATATACTGTCCATTTCTTCAATACATAACTCATTTAAAAATAAACAAATTATAGCATTATGAATTTAGTGGATATTAGGTATTCAATTGAAATGTCAACTGGCCGAATTGTTTTAAAAATTAATAGTGCTAAAAACGGCCGCGTCGAGCACCGTATGTCCTGCAATATGACGCATGAAAGTAATTATAGTCTTATGTCAAAAGTACCATCTCAAAGACAAATAAGAAATAATGTTTGAAATACTGTTTTCCAAATCAAGAATCTTGAAATAATTTTTGTAATCTGCAAGTTTAATCTAGGAAAAAAAACCCGCACTGGGGTTAAGACATTTAAAATATAGTATACTTATTTGTTTGAAAAAATAAGCCGGAATAATCGGCTAGTTTCTTGGCTCACCGCAGACGCGGGGCGCGCTTTGTTGATATTAATATTTATATTAGGATAAAAATAATAACGGTGGAAATGATTTAAAATAAACAGTAATTACTAATTTGTTTTTCTGTTGATAAAGTTACTGTAAAACATTATTATGGTTAGTCGAATAAAACAGTAAGCTGCGCATAATCGCTTTTATACACGGTTCGCCCCTAATATGAACAAAAACATTAAAATAATGCAAACATATAAGAACAACATTTCTTAAATTTTATATTTATTAAAAAAATAATCTTATTTACAGGTTTATAGTACAAAGCTTATAAAAATGAGATAAAATGATAAGGAAAAAAATCCCATGTTGACATAGCCTGTGAAAAAAAAAAATGTGTATACAAATACATACACATGTATGTATACTAGAGGAGATAAAAAAAAATTAAAAAGTCATTTTAAAACAAGTATTCTTCCGAAATAGCTAAAAGAGTTCCACATAAAATTAAACTGTTATTCGTAGAAAATAGATAAAACCGTTTTTCAACTGTAACTGTAAAAAAAACTAGTCAGAATATTAAATTAAACTGGTTATAAAAAAATGGTTTTATTGTGTGTAGGAAATAACGACAAATATGTCCAGATATGTGAAACTGTATTTTTTAAATAATTATAACAGTCTTTAGAGCAGTGGCAAAACCATGGCCACTCCCAATCCACATGAAAATGAAAAACTAGTTAGGGTAGGGAAAACTGTATCTTAAATAATAGCTCAAAGCAGCGTAACTCGTAATTTTTTTTTGTGAAACTGTTCCAGCAGCTTCTTCTACTAGACTTTTAGCCCATGCTCCTCAAAATGTTATTTAGAAGCAGTTTCACTAAACATTTTACTTGGTGAAACAGTCAGTGTAACTGCTACTCCTATTAAATAACAGAAACGCCCATTTTTTCTATACACAGTATAAACACATAACTAAAATCACTCCCAAACGAGTGGAGGCGTTTAAAAAAAAATACACAAATAACAAGCAATATGTAAAAAAAACCTATTAAAAAACAGATAGTGCATATTTAAGACAAAGGGAAGATTCTTATAAACATAACGTAAACATGATCTCGTAAGGAAATTAAGTTTTGACATATAACATTTCCTTCCTCATCAATTTTCGTTTAATTATGTTGATAAAAATGTTTCGTTCTCAACGAGTTTTTGGGAATATTGTTTTATTTCTGGCTAAAATAACCACAAGATGGTTGGTAAAAGCTTTTCAAAATGACAAAAAAACTGATTTTATATTGGTAGATAAATACAAAAAAATATTTAGTTTCATTCTTAAAATTAATACAAGAAAATCTTATGTTTGATTATTTTTTTTAAATGTGAGTAATTTGTTTTCAATAAAACATTCACATTCGAAAATTTGAAATTGTTTGTTATCCATAAAAAGCTTGTTATTTTATAATTAAACATAATAAATAGTAATAATAAAATATTGGGTTAGTATTAAAATTTAAACAAAAAGTTAAGAAAGGTGTGTTAAATAACTTATAAATCAAATAATGTACCTACAGAAGAATATATTTATATGTGCCCTATTTTAAAATTTGAAATAAAACAAATATTAATTTCATAATTCTTTAAGTTGTTTTTAAAAATAGAACTAACGCAGTAAAATAATGATTGCGTTTACTAATTATAACATTTACCACAATAACAATAATTATCATGCCCCTTTCGGAACTCAGTGGTGCATAGAGCACTGAATGGTAAACCAAATGCAGCCTTATATGATCATATTTTACAATAATGTAAGGTGATGATCAGTCATACGCTTCAGGTGCCAGTTTAGAAACTTTACAAATACTGCAGATTGAACAATTTTTAAATTCAATACGGACACCCTGGCAAGAATTGAATCCAGAACCTTACGAATGATATGCGAACACACCAACCACTACTTTTTATGACAATAATAATAATTGGCCAATTATTATAGAGCCGTTTTTGTGAAATATAACCTAAGCAATTTACAATAGTGATAAACCTTAATTAGGTATTTCTAAGACGTATATAACAACACGTCTTGCGGCTACATTACGCATGAGCGCGGCGGTTGCAATTCTAGATCATTTTGCAGTTACTGCTATGATTAAAATAACTATAAAACTTTTTCGAAACGAATTTAATATGGAGACAGTAATAAATCTTGCATTACAGATAAGCGAAATAACAACCCAGGCAGTCACTCCCTTAATAATAATGCTCTTCATAAATCTAAAAATGCCTACATTCGTGCGTTTAAAAAGAAATCATAAATCTCTATTGGTTTTCCTAGGAGCAGCAAAAATGCACTTCGTGTTAGAGTTTACAACTGGCTGAAAATGGGGGTGCGATTTATTTACGACCTGTGATGTCACATAAGCAGTGGCACGCCGCAGAAATTGCACACGGAGACCATAAGTTAGTTCTGTATGGTTCATGTTGATAAAATAACCTTTCCAGCCGTTAATCTAATTTCGCTACTCGCAGGGCGGAGCAGTATTAAAAATTATGTTGACGCTGCGTCGAGCGTCGGCGTCGCGTCATGACTCATGACGCCGCATTTTGATATTTACTTTATCAGTAAACTTTCCATACTACGCACAGGTTTAATTAATAGAGCAAAAAAATAGATAAAATCTATGCGTGTTTGTATAATTTTCATTGTGTCCCTATCCGCAACCCGCAGTGCATAGGGTATTGAATTAGTGCATATTTTGATCATCTGTTACAAAAAAAGGTAAGGTGATCAGTTATACACTTTAGGTTCCATCATCATTCCGTGTTTGCTCCCTAGTTGGAGCACATAGTATTCACAAAGTGCCTTTATGCATCACTATCGGCTGCAAGCTCCTGTGCATCCTCCAAAGTCAGGTTCGCGTCCCGTAGTTCTGAGATAAACTGCCGACAAACACTCCGCAGTGGACAGCTAACCGTACCGCCTTCGCTTGATAACATTTGTCACCTGAGTTTTCTGCATCCGTTCTCTTATTACTTCATTTCTCATAATGTCAAACCACCGCTTACCCAAGATTCAGCTCAGTAATTATTTTTATTCAAAACTCAACTTTAAAAAAAAAAAATGACAGTTCATATTTGGAAGTCGTGAAGTTTAAACGTAGAAAAATACTCGATAAATGAACGAGTTTTAATCGCAAAATATTTTATCAAAATCAGTCATCAATTATTAAGACGACTAGAAAATTACTTGAAATTTTGAATAGAAATAATGTGACATCAGAACCCACAATTGTTTAGAGAAAGATTTAGAAGAAAGAAGTTCTGTAGCAGATAAGTACAAGCCTAGGCCACAACGTACGACAATATCAGCTGAAAATATTGATGCCGTCCTAGAAAGCGTTCAAAATAATCCATCAACCTTAATTCGACACCGTGCTCAAGAAATAGGACTTAACACAACAATTTTTTTGGAAATTATGCATAAAGATTTGTATTTAAACCTATTTTAAATTCGGTTGACACAAGAGCTTCTTCTAAAATACCATTTACGTAACCGTACATACTCGTATATGTGATGTTAGAGCTTGCTCATGATAGCCATAATTTATGAAAAAATCATGAGTGATGAGTGATAATTTTTGACGCATTTCCATTTAAATGGATACGTTAATTAACAAATAGTCGGTTCTGTTCAACAGAAAATCCTCAAATTATTTAAGGTAAGGTGATCACATAATACAAGTCACACTTGAATCTTTCAAAAGTTACAGATTATGGTGCGTTATGTGTGGAGGAATCACTGGCCCTTACTTTTTTGGAGATCGTTATCGTGACATGATTGATAAACTTTTTGACACCAGAATGAGAAGCTTTGGGCTTGATTAATATGTGATTCCGACAAGACCAAGCAACTTCACATACATCCAATGTTACAAAGGAAATACTGAGAGATTTGTTTCCAAAACAAATAATATGGTGATGTCGATTGGCCTCCACAGTCGCAGGATTAAACAGCCGCGGACTTTTTTTGAAGGGATATCTAAAGAACAAGGTTTATGTTAACAAATCAGAAACAAGGTTTATGTTAACAAATCAGAAACACACAGAGCAACTTTAACAAAACATTCGTCAACATATTACAACAGAGATGAAGAACATTTAAAATAATATAATATGGAAGTCTAGGCATCTACAGGGCTTATGACCTGTCAATGGCTGGTTTAAGTGGCCACTTTACACACTGTGTAACATTCACTATTCTGCCCATATCCGAACATTTATATTCCTACAATTCTTTCATCTGTTGATGTTTGTAAAGTAAAAGAGCTGAAACCTTTAAATGTTCTTCATCTCTGTTGTAATATGTTAATATAAACAGCTCCCCAGGGAGTTGAATCCAGTCCTTGTCTACAAAAATTTGGACAAACTCAAAAATTGGTGATAAAACATTCTTGACTAAATTAATGAAATACCGGTTTAAATTTGTGAAAATGTGATTAAAAATGTTATAAAAAGAGCCAGCGTTCGTTAGGCTAACGGAGGCGGATATTTAGCTGACATTGTCGTCCATACATAATTTCCAACATTCAATATACAGAATATTCAGCAAACTATTCAGTAAACCCTAAAGGTAATGAGAAAAACGTCACGGCTTATTAAACAAGAATAGATCTTTAGCATCTCCCTGTTTCGTCATTTAATTTCTATCGATATGACAATATATTATCTTCTTAGTAGTCCCAAATATGACAATGGTTACCATTAACAACATGTCATATACGTACGTATATTATCTTCCTCTGTAAAATTAATTTTCTCCCCGAAATTATATAATATGTGTCTGCGGGGATATCGTCAGCTTACTTTGAAAAGGTACGAGATTTGACACATTGTCAGGGGAATGACAAGTCACAAGTCACAAGCCATAGACAATATTTAAAAATTGTAAATATATCTTTATCATAAAGCAGAAAATACATGTTAGTGGTTATTTGTTCGTCCGTCAGATGGACCCTTCGAAACGGTAAGTCGAAGCGATGTAATTTTTTTTTTAATCGGGAAATTCATAGAACGATGATTTTTTGAAAAATAAAAATAGTTTGAATCCATCCTAGGGACTTTAAGGTTGATATCGAATAATACAGTAAATCGGCATTAACAGGTTTTTTGACAAGTCCAACAATTTACATACTTTGTTATTATTCCTGATTAACTCGTCCATTGAGTGCCCAGTGACATACGACTTCCATATTTACTTATTTATTCATTTATATATTCGCCCAATGGGAATTTTTAAGGAAATATACATAGAAAATTATTATAAAGGAAAATACAAAGACACAATGGTATAAGAGTCGGTGGTAGTGGAAGCGGGAGAGGTGTTCAGTGATCGTTTGAAAGAAGACAACTTGTTATCAAAGAAATCAAGACTGGTATTTTTGTTGGCAGAATATAATAAAATATTCTAATTGAGAGTTTGTTTTTCTACAAATAATGTAGGTATGAGTAACTATTTTATACATTTTGATACATTTGTACAGTCAGAGTACAGTCTTTATTTATGCATGAGTAAGTTTACCTATCGTCGGCTTCGTGGTGTAATAGTCAGCGCGTTTGCCTACCGTGCAAGAGGTCTCAGGTTCGATTCCCGAGACGGTTGACATGAAATATTTATTTATATTATGCCTTTCTTAAGAATGTTCTCCATCTCTATAGAAATATATTAAATTAAATATTTAAATTACAAACTCACTGCTGCATATGGGTATAAGAAATATTTATTTTTTTTAAATGGCTTACAAGGGTAAATATCTGTCAGTGATTTGAAACGCCAGAAAAAATTTAAAATGTACAAAATAAGTTAATTTCCTTTATGGAAATGTGTTTTTGCACGGGAAAGCCGCTTTAGGGGAAATTGCCAACATTCCTTCCCCACTTTGGACCATAATCACATCAGCTGTGTTATTTTGATAACACTCCCTCGATGCTAACAGAAATATGGCTTCCAATTAACCGGATCATCACCGCGCAGGTTTCCGTTTTTTTGCTGCGCCGGTAAACCAGTAGAGGTACTAAAAATAGTCAAACAATTTAGGCTTTAGTAACATAAAGAGTAATAGAGAATTTCTTCAATCTTTGGTTTCCTTAGTTACTAATTCTTATTATTTTATATAATAATATATTACCTAAACACAAAAGCATAAAATTTAATATGCAACGCCATTTTACTTTTAAGAAACATACATATATTACGTACTTATATATACAAACAACGGTACAACAATAAGGCTTTCAGTTACTTTTTACGGATACGCTTTTTCTTATTATTTGGAATTGTTTTATATAAAGAAAACTTTAATTGCCTTATAATTTTGGTTTATTTGTAAATATTAATCACTGGCTGTTGTTTTCTTTTAATAAACAGGTTGAAAAAAAATATTTTTTTGTAGTTTCAGCTTTGTTAAAGGACGGAAAAGTTGTATTTGGTTACTAGATAATTTTTATTCCAGAATTACATACTTTCTAAGCCTGCGAGCGGGAATGCTAAAAAGCATTGTATGCAAAATTTCCGGGACAACAAAAAAACAGTTTAAAATTTTAAAGACGCAAATTATGTTTACAATAAATCTTCGTTTTGCATACCGACTATTCTATGTTTACCGGTTTCGAGACGCACCTGTCTCTTTATGAGAACATTAATTACACTAACACGCAAATTCCACTCTACACCTTCACCATTTTTATATTCAAGGCATACCTAGTTGTTTTTTTTTAAAGATGATTTGCAACTTCGGAGAGTGATCAAATCAATGCAGTGGGATTTGCGAGTGGGTTATTTACAACTCGTTAAAACTGGCCTCTAAAATTTATATATTTGGGTAAATCATAAAAACACCAATATTTTTTTTTTTAAAAAGAATAATCTGTCACTCAGAATAACGATACCAAAACCACACAGTTATAATATATTAAATATTCCAGCGGCTTCCGTGGTGTAGTGGTTAAGGAGCTTGACTCACGCATGGAAGATTCCGGGTTCGATTTCTGGTGAGAACACAAAAATTAAATGTGATTTTCTCAAAAAAGTAGTAGGTCGAATTAAATTTTTATGTAGAACTGTTATGAATAAATGAGGCCGACTAATTTCCACTCGATTTCTTTTAGTAAAATTTTCACCCGCGTATAATTATCCACACACTGATATGTATCTACATCTACCCACCCTTTTTTTACCGGACCGAGTGGATTGGAACGATACGTGTGAAACGAGCCGGTACATGCCAGACAGAATCAATCATTTTTAGAATGATAATTAAAATATAATACGTAAAATATGTAAGAAAAAAAAAGGGCCTCAGATATATAAAATGCAAAGGGAATCCGAAAAGATTTCTTCGCAGAAGCGACTAAAAGAGATGAGAAATTGCGAACAGCGGAACATGGGTAAAATAAAATTAAGTACGTCTTAAAATCATCCCCCGGGCTACTTAAGGAATCTGTCAGGTTTGGTTGTTCAACGCCTAGTCAACTTTACCTCGCAGTCAACCCCTTTTAATCTGTATGTTACAACGGACAGATTAGTGTTAACAGTGAATAAACAATCAGACTGACACGTCACACAGTGGTACGAAAATTTGATGTAAGCCCCCACGTTTGATAGCTAGCCCTATACAAAGAACGACAAAAGAGAAATAACAAATAAAAAATATATAGATACTCGTATCAACATAGCGCACCCAGTGAGATTACTGCGGGAATAAATTTACTGTAGCGATGTTTTATATACTTATTCCTATTTTTATATTTTCTATTATATTTCCTAGATACGTTTGTAATTTGAAATATTATCTATCAATTCATTATCTTTTTAAAGTATTCAATGTCCAATTATTGGAATAATGAGAAGAACAGATGTCTTTGACAAAAGTACAAAATTAATGATATACAATGCTTTTATACTTCCACACTTTGTATATGGATTAATAATATGGTCGCAATGTAGTAAACATATGCAAGAATCAATACAAAGAACAATGAATAAAGCACTTAAAGTAACATTTCATTTTAATAAATATACTAGAACCACAGATTTATATAGAATAACAAAAATGCTCAATCTAGGAATTGATCTACACAGAAAAAATATAAATGACTCTTAAGATGAAAAAGAATAAAATAAAGACAAATATTAAATTTAATTTTAACTACAACATACATAAAATAAATACAAGAGAATCAAATAATTAAATAATATTAATAACTTGCGAACAACCTAGGACCAACAGAAAAAGAAACAGTTTTTTTGTATACAGCAATAAATTTTTACAATTCACTTTCTAATGATCTAAAAAATATGCAAAACATGTACGTACTTAAAAAACACCTAAATAAAACAGTTCTTACAGCCCGTGTGACGAGTGATATGTGATGTTATATTATTGATTTTTTATTTAAACTATTGTGTTATTATATATAATACCCCCTCATACCAGCACTTTTGCTGATTGGGAATATTTCGTACAAATAAAATATGTAATAAAATGTAATATGTAAAGTTTAAAAACCTTGTCAAAATGTCAAATGTTATTTTTAGGACTGTTATTCTTAATATTGTTATTGTATAATACCTATGTTATTATTTATTCTGATGTACTATTTTTTTATTGATAATTATTATGGCTTAACACAGGCACAGCCTAAAAAGCCATAATAAGTTAATGAATATATATTATTTATGTTCAAAGCATCAACTTTGTAGTCAAACATTTTAAACTAATGTTAGTAGATTTGTATATTTAACCACTTACCGACTTTTTATGTCTACCGGTTTCGAGACGTACCTGTCTCTTCATCAGGATACTCACTACACCAACATGCAAATACTAAAATACATATTGACCTTTACCATCTCCTTAGTATACAAAGTATTTACGAAAAAATACATTAATTACATGCGGAGTTAAAGGGGATGCAAACACCACCATGTCCGAATATGCACTAAAATTAAGTTGATAATATTTAGCGATATGTTTATAGGGAGGTGTGAAGATAGGGTGATCATTATTAATAAGGCAGCGAGAAACCACGTTTAAAACTAATATTTCGCGCCGACCAGTCGGGACCCTCCCAGGAATCAAACCCGGGTCCTCAAATATATTTTTTAGAATTTTAACTTGAGAGAAGTCTTCGAGTCAAAAAAACTCGTCTGGAGTTGATTCTATTTCACACATAGAACTGTATTCTTCATCCGCCTTAACATAGACCAAAAAAATATATTTTATTTATAATTAAGTAGAGAAAACATGACATTAAGTTTAAAAAAAAAAACGATTTGAACTACGTTGAATACGAACAGTGTATTTTAGTATATACATGTTTATGTAGTGAGTCCTGACGAGAGACGGATACGTCTCGAAACTGGTAAACATTAAAAAAGTCGGTAAGTGTTTACATACTATTTACTGTTATTAGTTTATCTATTATTTATTGAAATCTGAACTTATTGTATTTCGTTTTTTCCATATGCCTGTTTCGATTTCGGTCATTGTTTTGTATGAGCTATGCCACGGTGTGTCCGTTTGTAAAATCTCCAAAGACAAACATACATTTCGGGGGCATTTCTTGTATTTTAAAGCGAGGATCAACATCTGAGTGGGGTTTTAGTTGTTTTATCTTTGAATAAGAAATTCTAAGATGACAGCTTTAAAATGCTAAACCTTGAAATAAACCCAGCAGCCGGTTTATATAAGGAATTCCAAAACAGTGCGGAAGACTTAATTCAAACAAAATATTCATATTTAAAGAAAAAAACTATAATTTTTACCCAGCTTTGCTCAGGTTCGAGTTGAACTTAATTTCCTTAATTTATAAAACAAATATTGTCATGTTATTATATTTTTGATCTGGAAATACCATTTCAAACCTTGATTTTAAATTTCACGTTGCTACGACTCACCGTTAAAAAGTGAGATTTGACAGTAAAAAACATAAATGATTCTGAAGAAGTATGTGAGAAATTTGGGTCTAAGACAGAATTACAAAAGGAACGGTTGGTCTAGAAATGTCATTTTACATGTTGACTCTAAATTTCACGTCTCTACGACTTACCATTAAAATGTTTAAGCCTGTATCGAGTAGAGGCCGAGTCATTCTAAAATGATGCGTCCAAATTTCACGTCGCTTCGACTCCTAGACCCCGTGACGAACAAATATACCTACATAATATACAAACACACACGTATTTTTAGTTTAATAAAATAGATTTTAAAATACTAAAAATTTCAATGCATTGCATATTCATTAAGTTAACACTCTGAAAAAAAAACTAAACATAATCTAATCCTTACTATTTTGATCATAATTTATTGCAACAGAGGGAAAACCTTTTTAAGAAGAGAATATGGAAGTTTAGGCAATAACCTGTAGGCTTATTGTTTGTCATTGGAAAATTTATACCTTGAAATTTGAAAAGAAATTACAGGTTATAAGCCCTCTAAATGCCTAGACTTCCATATTCCCTTCTCAAAAGTGTTTTCCCTCTAATGCAAAAGATCTAAATAACTTCCAAAATCCAGCCTGTCTACAAACATTTAGACACACTCAAAACATTGTTGATGAAACTAACTGTTAAAAGAAGAGGTAGAAATATTGTAAAATTGTTTTCAGGCGTTGCCTAGGATTGGTTCAGCCGGATGAATAAAAGTTTCAGTTCTTTTACTTCACAAAAGTCAACAGATGGAAGAGTTGAGGAAATGTGGCTGTTTAATAATTGGCAGAATGGTGAATTTTAAAGTTAAACCAACCAATGACCAATCATAGCGCGTAAATGTCTAGACTTCCATATTCTCTTCTCAAAAATGTTTTCCCGCTGTTACAACAAATTTAGATGTAAATAACTCCCTAGGGAGAAAATCCAGCCTGTCTGCAAACATTTGGGCATACTCAAAACATTGTTGACCTTAATATTTCAATTAAGTTAAATATTTTTGTATTATAATAATAAGTATTTAACTGCTTAATAAATTAAAATACCCATCTAAGTAATAAAAAAAATAATCAAAGGCATTTTTTGTAGAAACAATATGCGTATTTTTTTTATATTTAAATCAATGACAGGTCGTAAACTCTGTGCTGATTAGCTATTCTGAACATATTTATTTATAATATTGATGTTTTTTGTTGATATTTCTTGATAAAACTCCATACTTAATAATTATGATAAAATTATAAATAAACTTATCAATGAAACTTCTTGTTTTAGTTTTACTTTTTATAATTTTGACCAACGAGCGCTTTCGCCTAAGTAGGCATCTTCAAGACTGGGTTCAAGCGCTCGTTGGTCAAAATAATAATAAAAAGTAAAACTCAACCAAGAAGTTTCGTTGATAAGTTTATTGATAATTTTATTATAATCATATTTATTTATTATTTTATAATCATTCAATTAAGACAAAAGATTCGTAGAAAATTAGTGGACGGGGAAGATTGCTAACTAGATACACTCGATGATCGTAATGGTGGCAGTAAAATATCGTATTTCAAGACATCCGATAGTTCTCCTTGGACAATATGAGTACGGAGCTGTTCCAGACAGTGCAAGAGTTAAACTCATGAATTATTTACGTTTCATTCAAGGCGCTCCATAATGACTATCCTCATTTTACTGCTGCAGTACTGCTTCCTGTCATATGTATATATAGACGTGCCTTTTCGCCTGCGATAGATTTAAACTGATTATAAATTGCGCAATTTACTTAAAATTAACTTCTAAATATCGTGTCCATTATTTGCTTTTATACGGTTAAGGCTGTAGTCTGGTAAAACATAAGGAAATCAAACTATTTTACCATTTTAAAGTGCCGATATTTTAAAATTGCGCCATTAGAAAAAAGTAAATAAACATAATATAAAAACAACAATTTTCTAAGGCATTTCCGATAAAAAAAATTTACTTAAAATCTTCATATAACAAATATATTATTACTTGTCAACCGGCAAATTATGCCATTTGAAATTTAGACCCAACTTGGGTAGGTACATCGGTACTCAAATTAAGACGAAATGTTAAAGAAATTTTTTTGATAATGATTTAAGTATGATAGATTAAATAAAATTGATAAATAAAATCTCAAATTTTTGTTTTCATAATGAAATTTAAAATCAGGCAATATTTTCCTCAAAGTCTAGGTAAAATTACGCCTGCAATAATCTTTTCAAAATTGAATAGTGAAAACTTTTAGTTTCCACCCTTTTATATGGAATGAAGTTTTTTTAAGAATATTATTTTGGCTGTTCATACTGTTTTTAATTAATTATAATTATGCAATTAACTTTGCTGCACATGCTTAGTTAAGTTTTAATGGGATTCCAATTAGCTGTTTTATTTCAAAAGCAATAAAATCAGGCACTCATTAATCCGAATAGTTGGAGTTTTACTGTAAGGTGAATCAGGGCAACTGTGGCATATAAATTGAAGAGATAAATTAAAAATAATTTTGCAAAATTGATAATCTATCGAATCCAAATCTAATAACGTTTGTTCTTATTCGTATATTTTTAAAATTTGTTGAAATATTGAGAAATCAGTGAAATGACGAAAAACGAGCGTATGGACATACTTACCCTTGTTTTACGGTAAGTGCAACTTATGTCAAATTTCTTTAGAAATACTTACTGACTGCAATAAATATGAAAATTGATTTATATTCAAAATGACGCGCTATTGAAAATTCATTTGTTTTTCTTTAGAAATAAGGCTTAGTTTTAAATAAAATATTGAAATTTATTTTCTAGGGATTTACTAGCAAAACTAGCACTAATGAAGCATTTTACGACCTACAGAAATGCCACCTATTGACGAAGTTTTTAAAATGACCTTGTGTTATTTATAACTTGATGGGGTTTTTGAAAAAAATATTCTTTTGAAACTTAGGTAGATTAACATATTACAACAGAAATAAAGAACATTTTATTGAGTGTAATATAGAAGTATAGGCATCTACAGGGCTTATGACCTGTCAATGGCTGGTTTAAGTGGCCAATTTAAACACTGTGTAACATACACCATTCTGTCCATATTTGAACATCTACATTCCTTCAATTATTTTATATGTTGATGTTGAAAATTGAAATAATTCAATTAGATGAACCTCACCCTCATAAATAAAGGTTTCAGCTCTTTAACGTCACAAAAATCAACAAATGAAAGGATTGAAGGAATGTAGATGTTCAAATATGGGCTGAAATGGTGAATGTTACACAGTGTGTAAAGTGGCCACTTAAACTTTTTAAATCTCATTAAATGGGCGCATGACTACGGCTTAGTAATAAATTCTAAAAAAACTAAAATTGTTTATGTATCCTCACCATATATTACTAAATGTGAATTTGAAATAGAAATACAAGCTCATATAAATTTTTGCCTTCATTCAAATTTAAATATAGAATCAGATAAATGTAATTGTCCTATTATAGATGTTGTAAATAATCATAAATATTTAGGATTAATTATTGATTCTAAATTTAGCTGGGGTGTTCATATTGATGGAATCTGCGACAGATTAAGGTACTGGCTTAAGGTGATTTATGAAATTAAAAGCATACTACCTTTCAAAACGTTAAGATACATATATACATCGCTCATTGAATCCATTATATCTTACGGAGTGCGTGTCTGGGGTCTCACCTTCCAGTCTCATCTGGGTAAAATTTATGATATTCAGGTGAGACTGTTGAGGGGATCGTACCGGATAGCATAATCCGTGAGGCGAAACATATGGGCGAAAGTGTATATTTTTAATTCTGTAATGTCCTGCCGGTAAAACAACTTTGTGACTACAAATTGATTTTAGATCACTTTGTTAATCCGGAATATAAAAAAAGAGTTTTCCACACTCACAACACTAGATTAAAAACTAAGGGCTCCCTGTCTGTTCCCCGAATTACAAATTACTTCGGAGAGCGAACATTAAATTGTGTTGTTCCAAGATTGTTCAATGATCTCTCACAAACCATCATCAACATGAAAAATCTTCAAATGAAAAAAAAGAACTGAAGAAATATCTTCTCGATACTTTATAGTGCCTGTTTATAAATAAATCTGTAAAATACAAATAAAATAAATATAATTTAAACCTGTCATAAAAATAAAAAAATGTTTCCCACCGAAAAGTCTTTAGACTTAGTGGGCAACAAATTCTTTTATGTATTTTTTCATTATAAAATAAACGCTGCTCTGCAGCACTGAAACTGAAACTAGCCATTGACAGGTCATAAGCCCTGTAGGTGCCTAGACTTCTACATTACCTTCTCTAAAATGTTCTTCATCTCTGTTGTAATAAGTTAATATAAACAGCTCCTCAGGGAGTTGAATCCAGTCCTTGTCTACAAAAATATTGTTGTTAGGTAGATTAGTTACACTTGTATCTAAACTAACCCTGATTCACCTTACTATTTTCGTGAAATTTTGATAATTTCTTTGATTATCTAAATGAATGGCGCATGTTTTAAATGCTGTTTATTATATCTTTATTAAGTACGCGTATTATGCGTTCGTTAAAGGACGTTAAAAGGAGATAGGAGTTTTGTATTTGATTCACTGTTGAATTTAAGCATTCTAAAAACGAAGAATTCCATACAACTGCCATACAAAGAGAGAACAAACAATGGCATTAAGGGCGGGGTAAGGAAAGAAATCTGGCTACATTATGTAAAGCAAAATATGAATATTATATTCCTACAGGAAGAAAAGAATCAAAGAGCGAGTCCTTTATCACAGGGAATGAAACGGGAGAAAAGAGAACAAATATAACAATACAAATAATGTTTCTAGAATGTTGCAGCTGTAATTGAACGTGGTTATGCAGAAAGCAGCCAGCCATAGAAAAGTGAAACAGAGATAATAGCACTTTTGTGAAAAGGGTGAATAATCGAATCTACACAACAGTTGGAATGTTTTCTAATTTTGACAAATAATAAATAATGAATAAATTATTTATTGACAATTCTCGATGGAATTCCATTGTAATGATGTAATAACTTATTTTTACATGTGAGTTTTTAATTTAAAAAATACTTGGTACACTTAAGATAATATTTAGTTTTATATAAATTATCCATACACTGTATAATATTCACCAGTCTGAAGATGCCCATTAGAGGGTGAAAGCGCTAATTGGTCAAAATAAATAAGTGGAATTGTACCAAGTATTAAAAAAAATAAAATAATAACTTATATGTAAATATAAGTTAATACATCATCACAATGAATAAATTATTTGTTTAATATTACAAACTGCTTATGACCTGTCAATGGCTGGTTTAAGTGGCCAATTTACACACTGTGTACATTCACCATTCTGTTCATATTTGAACATCTACATTCCTTCAATTCTTTTATATGTTGATGTTGAAAATTGAAATAATTCAATTAGATGAATCTCACCCTCATAAATAAAGGTTTCAGCTCTTTAACGTCACAAAAATCAACAAATGAAAGGATTGAAGGAATGTAGATATTCAAATATGGGCAGAATGGTGAATGTAACACAGTGTGTAAAGTGGCCACTTAAACCAGCCAATGGCAGGTCATAAGCCTTGTAAATGCCTAGACTTCCATATTCCCTTCTCAGATTTTTTTTCCCTCTCTGTTGAAATAAATTTAAAAAGAATCTAATTACCTATTTAACCATTTTTAATGATTTTTAAGGTACCGTAAGATTTTTCTAATGCCGTGGGTGTTTTCTGCAAATTAAGAAATGCCGTTTTTGTGATTGACACATTTTTCAGAAGGTGATTGTTACAGTTTTTTTTAAATGAAAGCGGCCTGGCTGTTTTAAGCAGAATATAGAATTGAACTCACTGCAACTGATAACACCAAAATTTATTTTTTTCAAAATGGTGGACTGGCTGTTTCTGCGTTCATGTTCAATTGTACCAATGCAATATTCTAGAACGGGACACGAATACGAAATTATTGTGTAGGTAAAGGATCACCTCGATTTTTTTCACAATGAAACGAACAAATGTGAAAATGTAAGAATATTCGGATGGATAAGTTCTCAAATGATATTCCAGAACCATTCAAGCAACCAATTATTAGTATCATTTACTATCTTCATTAAGGTTTGTATACTAAGAATATGCACCATTTACTATAATAACCATTAACTCTTTAATACCGACCTTATCATTTTCCATTATGACATGAAAAAAAAGATTAATGAAGAAAAAAAAATCTAAATTCAATCTGAAAGAAATATGTAATAAGGACTGGATTCAACTCCCTGGGGAGCTGTTTATATAAACATGAAGGTGAATGTTACACTGTGTATAAAGTGGCCACTTAAACCAATTAACAAGTCATAAGCCCTGTAGATGCCTAGACTTCTATATTACCTTTTCTTAAATGTTCTTCATCTCTGTTGTAATATTTTAATATAAACAGCTCCCCGGGGAGTTGAATCCAGTCCTTGTCTACAAAAATTTGGACAAACTCAAAATATTGTTGATAAATTACCTGGTCCATGAAGAAGAATAGAAATTTAAAAAATAACATTTTCAGGCGTTGCCTAGTATGTAGGTGAAATAATTCAATTAGATGAATCTCACCTGCATAAATAAAAGTTTCAGCTCTTTAACTTCACAAACATCAACAGATGAAAGAATTGAAGGAATATAGATGTTCAAATATAGGCAGAATGGTGAATGTTACACAGTGTGTAAAGTGGCCACTTAAACCAGCCATTGACAGGTCATTAGCCCTGTAGATGCCTAGACTTCTACATTAACTTTTCTTAAATGTTCTTCATCTCTGTTGTAATATGTAATAAACAACTAATAAATGAAACATCTGTACATCGTTATTAGTAGAACACGTGATAATAATAATATATTCAGATGTGCCCTGCTTCAAAATATTTTAAAAAAACAAAATGATCATGATGTTTTGTTTACCAGCTTTTTGTATTTTTTGCTGTATAAAAAATAATTGTAAATTTATAATTTTGAATTCTGCAAAAACGGTCATTGCATTGGCCACGGCCCTAATACGTCACGATTCATGTTGATTTTGAACTTTGTTTCTAACCGTTTAAATTTGTATAGAACATACTCACAAATCTTGACGTCACAATTATCAATGCCAAACATGCCGCATTTTTCTAGTGATGTAAAGAAAGCATTTCTATACAATATTCATATCGCTTTTGAAAACATAATTAATTATTCCATTTCATATATTTTTGTCGGTATTCGTAGTATGTAATATTTACCTAAAAAACTGAACTAAGTTACCATGCACCGTGGTCTTTTTAAAGGTCGTATTCTTGTTTTCTGGAAGTCTCTGTGGCGAGTATGAAATCGCTGCAATCTAGAGAGTCGCTTTTGATTTGTCATCCGATTTCGATATTAAGAGTTTATATCCTAAATTTAATAAGTTAGTCTTGCATAATATAATGTATGGTGTTAAACAGAACATGTTTTGTTGCATTCATTGAAGGATGCTCTAGATTAAAAATAATTAGGCGTGTGAGTCATCAATTTATGGACGTTGTACTTACATACATAATATGTATTCATTTGCGCGTTACATGTTACTTATTGTCATCACTATTCCTCTTTCCACACCCAGTGATGCATAGGGCTTATGTAAGATAAAGGTAAGATGATCAGTCTTACGCCTCAGGTGCCAGTACAGAAAAAACGAGACTTTTCAGTTCAAAAAACCTTCAAAATTAATATATTACGTCCACCCTGCCAGGAATCTAGCCCAGGATCTCAAGAATGGTCGGCAAACACTCGTCCGGGGTTCTAGTTCTATTTCACACGCAGAATTGTATTTTTTATCCACCTGAGCATGTTGCTTATAGTCAATAATAACAAACAAAATTGACAAGAAGCGGATGGATCCCTTGGTACCTAGACTCTACACTACACACACAGATGCTCAACGACTATCATCTCCCAGGGAACAACCAAATGTGAACCAAATATTTTTACAGTTATGTATTAGGAAAAAGACAATAGACCTTGTAAAGTGTATACTGAAAACGGGTACCCTTCGAGATCGAATATCGTCTATCATCTTGTTAACCTTAATAATAAGTTAAGAAATGCTATCTATGCTTAGTTTTTTGTTCACTTGATTGCCGTACTTACTAGTTTTTTGCTAGATGTATTATTATTGTGTTTTCTTTATTTTTATTTTAAACTTTTTAAAATAATTCTAATGTTGCTGAAATTCCACTCGTCGATGCACTTTGTAGCTGAAAGACTTTTTGTGATGTTGGCTATCATATTATATAAATCATATTATGTATATGTTATCAACTATCAAATATCTAAATTTAGTAAATGAGGTCTAGAATTTTAACCGTCAATGCGCTCAGTAGCTGCAAGACTTGTTGTAATCTAACTTCTATTCTTATAAATTTGTTTATTATTTCGTTTTTTAAAATATCACTTAAACTCTAAGCTTCTTTGTCAAATATATTTATTTTTTTAATGTAAATAGGGGCTAGATTTCTTACTGTCCATGCGCTCTGAAGCTGCAAGACGTGCTGTAACCTAGCTCCTATATATCATAATTGGAAACGAGGAACTACAATCCCAACCGTCCATGCGCTCTGTAGCTGCAAGACGTGCTGGGATATTTATTTATTGTACAGCGCCCTAAGTGATTTTCACAAAAATGGCGCTATATAAATTATCCAAACATACACATGTATATATATAATAAATAAAAAAATGTAAAATAGTAAATTTTTACAAAATTTCAATTGTTTCAACACCTCGATCCTTTTTTTGGTGCCTACACATCTTGTTTAAAGATTTGTTATGTTGTTTTTTAATTATTTTAATTTTCTTTTTTTGTACTCGCCTATTGGTATTTTTGTAAATACCCCTTGGGCGTATTGTAAAATTAAATAAATGAAGACTCGAAATAAAACTGTTCTTGACAAAGGTTGCTCAAAAACGTTGCCCACAAATATTACTTAATAATGCATCACAGATAGTTCAATATGTCAAAACGTTTTGTGAATTCAGAAGAATTCGTGCAATGAAATGTGAGTTACATTTCCTAACGGAATGAAGGCAGACATTATGAACCGTTGCATCCAAAGGGATGATAGTATATTTACGATTCGTGTACAAAGTGCATGCAAAGTACGTTCGGGAACGAAAGGAGGTTAAAATACGAGTCATACAGAGGACAAAGGGGAGGCTTGTGGGGAAGATGATAGGGGGTGAGACAAAGATGCTCACACACGAGGATTCTTTCTTCTCAAACCACCCTTGAAAATGCATGAAAAATCTCTTAAACCATACTCAAGATAAGTAGTTCTATCCGCATGAACCGTTGGCAGTATATTGCAACAGAGAAGAAAAAACATTTTTAAAAAGGGGATTATGGAAATCTACGCATTTACGGGACTCATTTATTTGATCATAAAATAATACACGAAAGCCCTAATATCAACTTAATTCTAATTATTATTGAACTATATACTAATCATCAATATTAATATATTATCTTCTTCTTTTTATCGCAGGAGGCTAAACTAGCAGTTCACAACGGAGTTCTAGTTCCAACTCGTATGGGAGCGACGTATGGAATTGGAAAAATGATGGTGAAAGTAGGTTGAATGCTGTCGAAATGCGATCCCTCAGGCGAATGTGTGGTAAAACGATGTATGAGAGGTGCACAAATGTCGAGATCCGTGAAGTGTGTAAGGCTGAGACATGCATTATTGACAGAATCAAGAAAGGGGTGCTGCGTTGGTTTGGACATGTAGAGCGAATGGACAGCCAAAGAACAGCTAAAAGGATCTACGATGCAAATGTTGATGGATGCAGAGAACGAGGAAGACCGAGAAAGACATGGCACGATCAAGTCCATCAAATACTTGAAGATGGACATGTCAAAAGTAGAAATAATCGACGTGCGTGCATGAGAAGATGCATGCATGTAGAGGAAGCGAGGTCTGTATGCCAAGGTAGAGTGTTATGGCGTTCTATCCTCTCTGCCTACCCCTACGGGGAAACGGCGTGATGGTTTGTTTGTTTTGTTTGTATCTTCTTCTTCTTTTAGTGCCTTGCCGGGTCCCCCGACATCGGCGATCACTACAGCGAAAGCATATGTATCTGTCCTGCACTAATTTTACATTTCGCAGCCAGGACGACTGCCTGGGAAAAGATGATCATAGTGGTTTCCCGCTGCCTTCTTCGGTGGATTTTTAGTCGGGGTTACCTTCCCTTAGCTGGTTGGTTTTGGTTTTGAGGCGCCAAAAACTCGCCTTTCATCCTCTCGTTATGTGCTGTGATCACACCGTTATGAGTGTGATCCCATTGCCCAGGGTTCGCGACGTGGACGCTAACCATATCAAATTTACACTTTTTCAAAACACTAATATGATAACGAAAAAGATTGAATAAAAAACTTAAATGTTGGGAAGAATTATAATATCTGTTGATAATGATTCGTGCAATTTTATATTTTTTAAATTTTCTTTCCCAGATTGCATAATGTAAACATCATTTTGAATTTATTTCCATGGCTAGTATTATGTTTATTTTGTTATTTTTAAGTATTTTTCATACCCTTTTTAATTTGTAGTATATCATTTTTTTTTCTGCTTTTGTAAATAATATTATAGTTTAAAATATAAAAACGTCTTTAAATAAATTTGTTATCTGTATGTCCCTAAATGAGTTTTTTTTTAAACTCCTTGGGAATATTGTATATAATTATGTATAATGAGTTTTCAATTTAATTTAAAAAAAATGAAAATTTTACTCTTCACAGTAAAAAAAAAATGCATTCTTATGATTTACCCGAATATTTTAATTGTGGGGCCATTTTCAACGAGTTGTAAATAACTCACTATTCAAAAATAGGAATTAAGTTGAGGTAGAGTGGGGTTTGAACCTCGGATCTCTGTTCCAGGAGTCCGCAACACTAGCCACGCTACAATAAACCGATTCATATTTTTTTGTTGTTTATCAATGTTACACCAATAAAATTCTCAGATGGCGTATGGTTTGTTTATTTGTAAAGAAATCTTTTTTTAAATACCTGCGACGCAGCCCCTAACGTTTTCGAAGAATTTAAATAAATTTTTATCTAAGGAAAATTATTTAGAAATATCTGTTTTTCCTTATATAATAATTTCGGCCTCATGATAGCCGCTTTGAAGTTGGGAGGTCCTTTGATCTCGCGGGCCATACGCCTCATGCCGCGGCAACTCTATTTAACGTAAAAGGAATTGTGATTTATGTATTTCGAGAGATTTTGACACACCTCCGAGGGCGAGAAGAGTGAGAGGGTATTTCTCATAGCAAACATAATGTTGACGGTGAAATATTTCAGTTTTCCTGAAAGAATGTAGCGGGCGCTGTGCTAAGGGGGGAGAACGCAGATTGAAATCGTGCACATGTTCCATCCGCGGCGCGGAGATTTAAACCGTAAAAAGGCCACACTTATCCCGACGCGAAAACAAACAAAAATATTTCACCCGTAATAGAAAAACAACAAACCCGATATTGTAATCCTATTCTCATATTTCTGACAGGTATTTCTCCCCGACGTCTTCAAAGTATCAGCTGCAAAGCCTCTGAAGGATGCGAGATGTGTTCTTCAATCTGAATCTAATTATCACTTTTTGGCGGGCGGAAATAGCCGTATCTATTTAAATGATACAACGATTTTTTTTATGCCGTACGAACTCAAAATCATTTCCAACAGGCAATTAAAAAATGTATAAACATATTCATTAGATTAAGGAATATTTTTAAAATCAATCATTTAAAAATAGCTTATTACTCAATTGCACAATTTTTGTTGCAATGTGGTATTGTAGGATGGGGTGGTGCATATGCTTATATATTAAACCCTCTTGAAATAGTACAAAGATTAATTATTAAAGTAATTTTAAAGTAACCCTCAACATTCAATACGGAAAGTCTGTATAAAATATTTAAGGTTCATACAGACGTCACTCTTACAAAATAAATTATTTTATTCAAATTTATAAAGAAGAAAATAAAAGAATTTGAGATGAATAAGTCAATCAGTTACAAACATAACATTAAAATTCCTAAATTCCATACAAGTCATGGTCAAAATAGCTTTGCCTTCAAATGTGTAAAAAATTATAATACGAGTAATCTTCCCAATGAACTAAAAACTATTAAAAATAATATATCAATAAATCAATTTAAAGTAATCTTATAGAAATTTTTTGAACACGTGTAAAAACAACATTAAATTTTTATTAGTTTGAATGTATTATTGTTTTATTTTTTTTCTTTGTATATCCTATGTTTTGATTTTTATTTTCCATGTACTCGTATTTAAAATTATATAAACTCCTATAAATAAACAACTAAAACAGTGTGATAACATTTACTAGATGTGTGAAAGTAGATATGTTTAGAATTTTACAAAAACATGTACTTTTTATGAAATTTATTAGTAAAAAAAAAATAAAAAATAATAAACTCACGCTATGGCTGTTTTTAGGGTACATAATATGAGCCAATTGCAGGTGAAGTGAACTAACCAACATAAAAAAGATTAAGTGAACTTATTATTAATATATTGCTTGAATTACATTTAGGTAATCACTATAATACAAAAACTTCTTAATTCATGCATAAAACATCCACGTGAACGAGGAAGTCTGGTGGTTTTTTTTTTGTTGTTTGTTAAAAGACTATTAAACTAAGCCAAAAAAAATCACAACCTGTTTATTTACATATGAAAACAATATACTTATATGTTTATTCTTAAGTTAGCAATAATCATGGATTTTACTCTTTATTACAGATAATGACAAGACGTGAAAACCCTTTAGGGAACTCAAAATTCTTAAGCATAGCTCTGTTCTCATAATTTACAATAAAGTTATTTGGATTGCTTATATAATGGCGAACCTCGAGTCTGTTAGTTGTCCTTGTAAGGATTTTATATTTTTAAAAATCTTAGTTATACTCGTACATTATAGTATATTTCTTTAAGGTACGCCAACAAACTTGAAACTCATAAATTTAGGATGACACTATCACGCCAAGATATTTTAAAATAAAACATAAAAGAAACAGCGTAATAATTTATTACCCTCATAAAATATGTTTTATTTATTTATTTTATTTTATTTTTTATTTTTGCACCACAACAGGCCAGGAGGCCCAATTACAGTGGTGAATTACATCACAGAACACCCAGGATTGAGAAAAATCACATTGTTATTTTTTGTTTTCTCACCGGGAATCGAACCCGGAACCTTTCGTGCGTGAGTCAAGTGTCTTGACCACTACACCACGGAGGCCGCCAATATGTGTTTGGTTCGCTTCATGATGTATTTAATTATTATGATGATGTGTTTTGTATATGTATGTATGACTTGTAAAAATATTAAAATAGTATATTTAAAGAAAAAACAGTTCGATGTATGGACCTTGCAGGACGGCAGGAGCTAAAAGAGGCAACTTCGGTTAAAGCTCTCCTGAGGCGTCCGCAACCCGCGTCTGAACCAAGTCCACCGCCGCACCCTCAAAGCGTTCGTTATAGAAGGTTGCTGCGTTCTTTCTCGGACGTAAATGTTAGTTATGAAATCGAGCCACCTTATACCTTATATTCTCCCCAAGCACTTACTCCCAAAACTCAGAAGTTTTGAGTTTTGCTCAGCTTTCGGGTTTATTCTGCGGAACTGAGGGACGCAGGATTGGCGTAGGAGGAGGCGAGAGTGCTGGGTAGCGAAAGAGTCTCCTGTAGGCGTCTAATGATGTCCACATGCTCTACTTAATAGCGAATGTGGAAAAAGAAGTTCCAATATTATTTACTAAAACTTACTAAAAAACGTTCTAAAATAATAAATGGTATATATATTGTATAACTTTATAATAAATTAACTTGTAGGTAATCACTTTATTGTTCATTTTTGCATAAAAATGTCTGCTTTAAAACAGGTTGTACCTAGTTATGCAGACTAGACATAATCCAGAGAAATATTTTAACTAAGTGTGTATGTAGTAGATAAAGAAATGGTAATTTTTGTTAATAAACCATTATTATTATTATTATTTATATGCCTCAATGGGTGGAAAATTTGTAATATTTTCTTCAAAAAATATTTACTAAAAATAAATATTTTAAAATAATTAGACCATAGAATTAAGAATAGTCCAGAAGGAGCATAGAATCATATTTGAATACATCGGACTGTGTCCAAAAATCCCCCCACTCTGCCTCAATTTCGTCGCGCGCATACTTGAAGTCCCTGCGTAATGTTGCCAGATCGCGAAAAATATAACCATAACACAAATGTACGATAATTTTATTTTTTTTAAAAGCAAGTTGTAAATTTCTCTAAAATCTTATTGTTCACGCGAAACAATGATTGACACAACAGAGTAGATAAGTAAAGGGTCATTTAAACAGAGTAATTGAATTAATGAAGATGAACTTAAAAAATGAAACAAAACAAAAAAATCAAATGATAAAAATCATAACAGTTATACATTTAGATAAATGACTTTTTGTGTTATAAAAGCATTTCTTCTCAAAATGCATTGAGCAAATTATGCCTCGCTTTGTTGGTTTCCAAAATTCATCTCGCCGTACTCTTTGAATTATTTTTATCCACTCCGTTTTCCTTCTTTTATCGGCAGAGAAGCTAAAATTCCACTAAATTAATTAAAACCAATGTTCTTATTAACAAAAAGTAGCGTAAATAAATTGACTACCCTAGCAACACTAACAAAATGTTTATTTTGTTTTCTTTGACATTCTGGCAGGTGGGTTTTTTTTTTTGAGTAGTGCATTTCCTATTTACACATGCATTTGCTACTTACACGTGAAATGTGATCCCATCCTGTTCCTTGTTGATCCCAGCAGCATTTCTACACTTAAAAATGACACAACACAGTATAGTTGAATTCAAATCGGGAGTTGCGTACTGAGCGACGTCTACAAAGAAACTAATGGGTCAAAACGTAAAACTACTCGTTTAAAAGTAGTTTAGTCGCCTTCTGTTTGATGTGCATATGCGGTTTCTAGACTATTCTTAATTCTACGAATAAAACATTTTTCAAAAGCCAGCACTCAAAATGCTTTATATTTATTTCCTCATAAATAATTTCAGTACAGTTCAGTTCAAATTCAGTTGAATTAATTTCAACTTTGATTCATTCAAATCGGGGTAGATTGAAACTTTACATTTCTCGTACAATAATATTCATACCGAAATTAAGCGTTCACTAAACCGAGATTGATCGTTTTATTATCATATTTTTAACATTCCTGAGAATACAAAATCCAACCCGCGCTTACTAAAAGGAAATAATCCCGAGTATTATAATTAAGACCATGTTTTGTAAAAGATACTTAACAGATCCCACAAGACACAAATACAATTTATTTGTTTATCAGTGTATAATTAATGTTCGTACTTTTAAATGTATAAATCATAAGTGGATTCCGAATTGATCAGCATTATATTGTAAAATTACATCTTTCTCTCCCACAAATCACTCCCTCATTTTTCAACAAATAATCATATGCCGCATAAATTAAACGAAGAATAGAAGAAATGATTTAATAACAATGTGTTAAAACATCTATCAGTGTTAATACGGCAGAGGCGCTGAAGAAAACAGATGGAACTTTAATGGTTGGTATTGCCGTGATGGAGTATGTCTTGCTGAAAGGTAGACTTCTATAGTGTCACGAAAAGCCAAAGTGTCTAACATTGGCGGCAATACCAACAAGTCCTACTCACTAGTGTGCACGAGTAGTCTTTAGACCCTGCGAACCCAGAGAAGCTTGCCCACCACATACCGCACACCGCATCTGACGACATAAGTCTCCTTGACGGTGCCCACATGCACGGAAAATTTGCTCCTAGCCGAACGAGAAAAGCTGCCAGTAGGAGCTCTCTGTAATCTGGTAGTTTAAGCATCTTTTTGCTAAAAGAAGGTAATACAGATGTACATAATATGCACATCATCGGATTGAGAATAGATGGAAGCGAATTCTTCACTGACCGGGATTAAATTAATTTGACATGATCGATTCGCCGAAATGATTACAAAAAAAATTTAAAGCCTTAAAATTCTTTTTGGAAGCCACCAAATATGTATATCCTATAAGAGGACCACGGATAATAGCGAGAAGCTCCATTCAGTAATCATAGAGAGAGGGAAAAGGACAAAATCGCAGGATGTGTTCAGAAGATTGATTAGAGGAATCAACAATATTAAAAACAAATAAGTTTTCATTAAATTTACCACGACTTGATAAAAACTCGAGCCCCGGACAATGTGACCGCTGACATTGCCATCAGTGTCAAAGCAGATAGTGGGAGAGTGAATTGCGAATACCCGGCGCCAAATAACGAGACTTACCCAGCCAAGGGAAGGCGACCACTACAGAAAACCCATCAGAGAAGACAATGGGACACTGTGATTAACACGGAAATAGTTATTGCCAGCGTCTGGGACACCTGAGAGGCCACAAAAAGAAGAAAAATAATGCATTTAACGGGCCAAAATCAGGTAGTAACCATTTAACCATTACTTAACCGACTGGTTATGCTGCGACCGCTTATAAACGCTATAATCGGCCGGAATACCAAATATTAGTTAAAAATTATATCACACTTACTTACGGATGTTTATAAAACGGCCAAAAATAAATTACAAAAACATGGGAAATGACCCCTTTATCAAAATCACTTTTATGAAAGGCTTTTTAACATGTTGAAAATTTTACTTTATTATATCAGTCAATTCCGGAAATCGACTCATTGTTTCCCGGTCTCTTGTTGAGATGCCTCGAGCGTGGGAGTTTACAGGTGTTTAGCGACGACTGGCGGATTACTTCTGATATTATTGTTTATGCTCGAGTTGAATATGAATTCAATTGTTCTGTACATCATTTTATGCTTGGCTCCGAACAATTCCTCGAAATTATAATTTATAAAATTTGTTCAAAAATATCACAACAGACGTTTTGTTATGATTTCCATGAAAACAACTCGCGGACATTATTGTGAGATTAATTACACACAAAGAAATACCATTATTTTTTCTTTTGTTACAATTCACTAATTTTTTGAGGTTTCGTCCAAATCTTTGTAGACAAGGAATGGATTTTACTCCCTATTACAACAGTTATGGATAATATTTTCAAGAAGAAAATATTATAGTATAGGCATACAACGCTCACTGCCATTGTTTTTGGTAAAAAAAAAATGGTTTCCCAAAAAATTCAGTTCGGGACGCGGTTTTAACTAAACATCTGTGCATGAAAATGAAAATCAAGTTGCGGCAGAACAGAAGTACTATGATACCACAGCACATAACCCCCGTATAGCTTTATTTAAACCAGTTGTTTTTTCTTCTTTAAAATATCATAAGAAATACATAAGCCATTTGTGAAAATAAACTTCAAAACTTTTCTTGACCCCCTGTGGCCATCTGTACTCGAAATCTTCAAATAGTTTTACGCTGAAAAAATCTCCCCCTCGAAGTTCACCAGGCAATCTCTGATTAAGATGTATTATGTGTTAACCCTTTCCAAAAGATTTTAAAAACAGAATACGAAAAAGCCTTGAATTTAATTAAGAGATTCCTGGTGTTTAAGCCGTTCTTATCTGCGAAAAAATTTAAAAGCCAAGCGAAGAGAGGGGCATTGAATAAACACACATCTCAACGAGGAAAAGGAATATTTGCCAACCATAACGACAGAAATAAATAAAAATAGGGTTAAAAACGTTCTGGCATAGATCAATAGAATATGTGATCGGCAATCAAAAATACCCAGGAGGCTTATGCTGGAAAGATGTGACATTTTGTCACCCACTCGACAATAGTCGATTGGGCATCTCGATTGCTTTGTCAATTATGACATGATATACATATAAATAGCATTAGCTATTCTTGAAAACCCTTCGACAATTTAATTGCAAAGACGAATGAGAAAGTGACAACACTAACAAATCCGTATTTATCTATGTCTCTCCTGGTCTCCTGCCACACGTAAACCTTTATTGTTTGTTGTCAGACTTCTTCCGTGAAATATTTTGTATGTGGATATGTTTTAGAAAATGTTTTACTGAGACACTGCAACATAGATAATTATTATTTGCCTTTGACATAACACACATCTACATGTTATTAGAAATATTCCATATTTATTTAATGGATTTTAAAACCATATTGTATAATATATATCTCAAAGACGTATATTGACCATTGACAAACAATAAAATAATTTTAAAATCATGTTTCTAGTAAAACTTCTTTTGATACTGGATCAAAAATTAGTACAGTTATATTTGTTGCACATTTGTTGATACGTCATTATCATAACATTGATCAGTGTTGTAAATTTTAAGTTAAAATACAACAAAAATACCTACTCGATATTCAAACATGAATGCCGAGCGTTTTACAAGAAATAAGTTTGACAGCTGAAGTTACGATGTCGCATTCGATTGTCAATGTCGAGTGCTTTGGGGCACTCGAGATAAAGTCGATTGTTTTTCGATCGCGTATGTTCAAGAATGCTGTCACTCGTCGAATTATGGAAGTCGCATACGATTCTAAAGACGAATGAGTCCAGCGTAAGGCCCCAGGTCGAATTCTTGAGAGGATATTTGTTTTTTTGCTATGCTAATTTGCTATAGTAAATTATAAAATCTAACAGATTTTAGGAGAACTTAACAATACAGTTTTATTTCAAATGTCTCTTTCAAAAATATTTTTTTCGTATTATTTTTGTAAAATAAACACAAATTGAAAGATATTTCAACAGAGATGGAAAACATACGAATTATTTACACGCCTTTCTGCCTATATCTGAAGTAGAGAAAAAAAATACAAATCTTCAGAGCCCATCAAAGGTTTCCTTCAAATTTTTTTTTAAAAAGAAAGAATATTATGTTTTGCTATCATTCGATATAAAAATATATTTTTATTTTATTTAAGACGTTTTCGTTTCAAATCTTTTTCCTCAAATTAAAGAAAATAAAGGGACAAACCTTATTTAAAAGAAAATGTTGACAAAGATTTTAAGAACAAAATAATTAAATGGTTAATGTGTAACAGAGCTTTATATTGATTATCATTTAATGTCATCTATTTTAATTTTTATAAATAAATTTTGTGTGAAAATTAGGTATGTTTTTAGTTCTTAATAATGTTTATATTACTTTTTAAATTTATATAATTTCTCTAACGTTTCTCTTTGTAAAGGAAAAATAAGAAACCTGCTGACAAGCCGGTTTCGCGGTTTAGTGGGCTTCATTATTTTTCCTTTTATATTTTCTTTACATGTTTTTACCTTCTTTAATAAAAAAAATAATATCAAAGATATCAATTTCCTTGTGTAAAACTTCAGAGTTGATATTCAACAACACGTAACACATTCAATGGGTTACTCTTCTTAGGCTTCGGCGATTTTTATTCAATGGAAAATGGAAAGCGCAGTATGCCTCGCGTTAATCTTGAATTTAAGTATTTTAAAGTAGAAGCGGTGTATCAAGGCTGTACCTTGACGGGTTGTTTATTTAGGTAGGGTATTAACATAATAACGTGGGTACTTTACATAACCCAAGGTAAGGAAGAAGGTCCCTACCGTTATACATACATCAGTGGGTTTGCAAAGGGCAGGTATCTGAGGTAATATTTACAAAAGCTTCGTGATATATGTACGCCTATAATTCACAATGGCCTAGCAGTAAATTACACCATTTAAACTCATTTCAATTTACCGCTACACAATTAAACATGTGTTCATTCTGTGGCTCGTATTTCATGTGATAATTAATTCCTGCTTTAAATATTAATATTTAATTTACTATACCAATTTTAGCCCAGGTATGACCATATTCAAAAGCGGATGTTTTTAAGGGTAGGAAATATGTTTGTTTAATTTTTTTATGTGAGTTACTTTTTTTTAAATTGATTTTTTTATTATTTATTAATTATGGTCAGATAAAATGAGGCATTTTTTTTTTCAATTACAGTATACTTTTATAATCTTAAAATCTTAATTAATCTTAAAACTGTAACATTCCAAAAAAGAGACTGGCTCTTGTGCTTGGAGAATGCCTGACTCTGTTTTAGTTATTTAGTGGATTTAAAGATACATAATTTCAAAATAAATAAAAAATTGTGTCACAAATGTTATTTGTTGATACAAATATACATACATAATACAATATACACATATATACACACACATTTATACACACACATACATATGTGTACAGACATACAGACATACAGACATACTCACATACATACATACATGCATACATACATACATACATGCAAACATTAATAAATAAATAAAATAATAAACAAATAAATAAATAAACAAATAAATAAATGAATCAATGAATGAATGAATGAATGAATAAATAAATAAATAAAAAAATACAGACATATATTTATACATACTTTTATTACATACCGTATTTTGAAAATAAAGATGTATGGATAATATGTGTCTGTGTATATCAATTTAGAAAATTTGTATTTTTAATTATTTTTTTATAGGTGTTAAATGTTCTCATTTTTTTATTTTATGTTTTAACTTGTCTTTCCTTTTCTTTGTTGTATTGCTTCTAGTATTTGTTACTGTTTTATAATTGTTTTTCGTTGTGCGATTTGTTTAAATTGGACATTGTCGGTAAGTTTGTTAAATAAAATAAAATATAGACATACTCACATCTACACAAATATACATGGCTTTTATTTACTGCAAAATATTCATAATATTATGTTCCTTGTAACTGCTCTAACTATTGTGTGAGGATCTGGTAGGATAGTCGACCAAAGAATTGTTAAGGAACTTCTCCGCGATACAAAAGTTGAGGCTTTTATAAGGCAAACAACCTGTCGTGGGTTGGTTTCAGCGTTCACTTTACTTATGTAACATTCAGCTACCTGGGTTTGAACATACACATTTCCTATTTTTTACTTGTTTTTTTTTGTTAAGTAATAAAGCAGAAACGTTAATAAACTTAATTTGAATAATTTTACCGTATTTTTTTTTTTCAATTTTTAATATTTCTTAAAAGACATGTTTATGTCCGAATTTTTGTTATAACTTAGGTATTGGATTCAACCATAAAAAAACATATCATATACATTTCTAAAAAAAACAACAATGAAATAAAAATATGTTTATTTACTATTTTCATGTAATTGATTTATAAAAAAAATTAAACCCAGAAATTTAATGATCCAATGTATAATTATTTCACTGTGCCCATTGAACCGGGCTATGGTCCCGTAACTGGTGTAACGGACTCAGAGATCAGAGGTCCATGTTTCGAACCCCACTTTACCAAAACTTGATTCCCATTTTCTAATAGTAAGTTATTTACTCGTTGAAAAAGGCCCTAAAAATGTTGATATTTGCGTAAATTATAAGAACGAAAATATTTATTTTAAAGAAAACCTACACTATACATCGTAAAAAATATCATATATATATATATATATATGCTAAATACAATTATCAAATAGCTAAGTATCAATTTAAAAAAACTAATTTTGCAAAAACTTAGTATTTCCTAAAAATCAAACCGCAAAAATAACAAAATACAGAAACATTAAAAGCTTTTTAAATGCTAAATAGCATAATTTTAAAAGTACCAAACGAAAAGTAAAAAAAATGACCACCCCTATCGATTTGCTTCAACAAACTCTTCGGATCTACTTCGCAACTTTCAAAAGCTCTCGCAAAATAAAACTGAGGTATGCAAATACTTTAAGGGCCGAAGAATGAATGGTTGAGACCAGGACATGGGAGGTAGTGATGAGAATAATAAACGGATTGATATACATAATCGAGAAATCAGAAAATCCGACTGATATAATCGATTCTTCCGGTTTAAATCCCAGGGTTTGGGTTACAGCAAATTCTCTCATCTCATCTTATTACGAGGATAAGCAATATAAAAATTTGAGAAAATGTAGTATTTTAAGATTTTCAATACATTTTTATGCCTTAGCCGAGATGGTAAGAATTTTTTTCTCGACCGATTATTTTTCATGTTCTTTTTGTGAAAAATAGTTACCTAGTATCTGTTAACGGCTATTTCGAACCGGATGTAATACTACCATCAACCATAATTTCTTTTAGAGGTAGGCAGATAATATGAAAACCCACACGCGTCTTACTTGCCCTATAAAATGTATGTACAAGAATGAATTGACAAGAGATCACGATCCGGTTCTAAAAGTAAGAAATAAACTTCATAAAATCAAATAAACGTCGATTTTATCTGAATTGACACTGATCATGCGTTTTTGGATTATGGTTCATACAATCAATAATTATATGGTAATAAGTAAGGAGGTATACGTCACTTAAACGGAAAAAATGAGTGCGCAGTCCCACTTTATACGGTCTACGGAAGGTAGGGTGAAGAGATACAAATAAGGAAAAAAATATTGATTTCAATAATAAAATTGGCAACACTTTTTTTATCTACATTTATTTATTTATTTATTTATTTATTTATTTATTTATTTATTTATTTACGGACAAAGTCCATTATAAACATTACAATTAAAAGAAATTTTTACAAAGGAATAAAAAAATATAAGGAACAGAAATAAGCAGCAAAGACAGATGATAGATTTTTTAGATTAAGTAAAAAGCATAGGCTAACTATACAGATTCTTTAGCTGATTTGTAAAGAAAGACATCCTTACACCATAATAATCAAGATCTTGATGATCGTTCACCCGCCTGATCATTCTGGGCAAAGGCGACTGTGCACCATAATTGGTCCTGTAGTGACCGAGGAAAAGCATTTCATTATTTCTTAGTCTACGGGTGGGAACGTTAAAAAGAATCTTTTGCAAAATTTCAGGGGCATCAATGAGACAGTTCATAATTTTATACATGCAGATTATATCTGCAATGCATCTGCGTTTTTCAAGACTTGATATGCTTAAAAACCTCTCCATATCAGAATATGAATAGTCTCCTCTTTCCAATCCCATCTTCCATGCAATTTTTCTTATAAAACGATGTTGAACTGATTCAAGGCGCTTGATATGAACAGCATAATGAGGGGACCAGATTACAGATGCATATTCAAGAATAGGGCGAACTAAAGAGCAATAAAGTGTTTTAAGTGTAAGCATACTTTGGAAATCAGACGTAGTTCTATTAATAAAGCCTAAAATTTTTAAGGATCTGTTTACTATATTATCAAAGTGTTCCAGAAAAGTTAGTTTATTATCTAGGATCACTCCAAGATCTCTTATAGAGGTGACAATCGAAAGAACTTGGCCATTAAGTTTATAATCAAAAATAAAAGGATGTTTACATTTTTT
The DNA here is from genome assembly GCF_059751315.1 of Micrasema longulum. Lineage (NCBI taxonomy): Eukaryota > Metazoa > Arthropoda > Insecta > Trichoptera > Brachycentridae > Micrasema > Micrasema longulum. The sequence continues at coordinate 88,454 of NW_028278628.1, forward strand.
CACGAACTAAAACACGAGTAAAACAGCATTTAGTTAAAACTGCAATGTTATTCATTCTTAACTGGATTATCATAATTCATAATAATAAATTTTGATTAAAACAAAAAAAAACCCTTCTCTAAAACGTTCTCCGTCCGTGTTGTAATTTGTTAAAAATAAAATTGTTTGAGATTCTGAAGCCTTTTAAACCATAAAATGTTTAAAAAAAAAATTTTCGTTCTACCAAGACTTTTTTCATATTTTTTATTTGTTTACACATAATATGATATATAAAATCAAATAAAAAAAAAGATAAATAAAAAAATATAAAAAATTCACATAGACATGACCTGTGCATGGGTATACTAAATCTAGATTACATTATGAAATTTATGGTGTAGCTGCATTTATAAATACAACAAATAAAAATGTTAAGTTGCATTTTGTTTTTTTTTAATCCGGGTTAGTGTCGTATAATTCGAATTTACTACTAGGCAAAAAAAGCACATGTAACTTTTATGAAAATTGTCTTTAACAACGTAAAAGAAACCCAAATTATGTGCCCGGCTTAACGTAATTCATTTTTAAGTATACGCATTGAAAGTTCATGCTAAAATAGCAAGTGAAAGTCAAAATGATTCCCCTGCACAATCAGCTAATAGCGACTTGCACATCTTCACCTAAATATTACAGAATTGTGTTTTTACACTCGTAGATTATGCAGGCAGAATGAAACTTATCGAACTAGGATGCAGCCCAAACACTAGGTTTAGCAATCGTGATTTTGTCATAGCTGGGTCGCGATTACAATGGCAAGTTAAGGACGTCATACCTTTACTATGACGGTGTAGTTGAAAAGTAATTCTCCCAAATGATTACGAAGATATACTACTGACCCTCTACCTTCAAGTTTTGGGTAGGTACATCGATATGTACCCAGGGCACGCGTACACCACGGTACACATATCTACGCACTAAAGTGACATTCCTTTATTATGACGTCATAGTAAAAGATAAATTCTCCCGAGCGATCACGAAGACACACTAACGACCATTTATCTTCAAGTTTTGAGGTAGATAGATCGGTATGCACCGAGTGCTTTAGTACCCCGCTTCACACATATAAATGCATTAAAAGGGACAAAAATTTTACTCCACAGAGCAATTTTTGCTTTAATTATTTATGATTTGCTTAAATTTTGAATCGTTCTTAGATAGCCACTTTTTTTCTTAAAAGCCTATTTAAAATATGAAAAAGAAATAAGTAAATTTTGAAGGAAAAATTAATTCTAACATAACCGTCAGTTTTGAAACCGAACGGCTAGATGCAGAGATAATGTGGCTAGATGCTAGCTAGATGTGGCTAGACATATTAACTTATAGAAGCATCTAGCGCGTTACATTTGGTAATTGGTAAAAAGATTGCCATTTTGAAAAATAAAAATAATAATAATATTTTTTCCTATCCTTCTGAAAGCATATATCTACATATTAGTAAAGCCGGCTTTGTAATACTTCGGTAGATACATATGGACGAAAATTTCGTACCGTCTAGGTAATTGTCAAATATCATTTAAAAATCGTGTTCAAGAGAGTAGTTTTTGCTTTAATTGTCATTCATTTAAATCTTAAATCGTTTTGAAGGGGCTGCTTTTTATCACAGGAGCATATTTAAAATATAACAAAAAAATACTCAATAAAGCATTAAACGCGGAGTAAAGTTTCCGGGCTTACCCATTGGTTGAATTCGATTATATGATATCCGATATGACGTAATGAAAACACGAATATACAGGTCTGTACCTTTGATTAACTTCAAACATGTGCATCATCGACAGTCCCAGTCAGTTACCACTAACAAAAGTTAGTTATAACGTAACTTTAAATTTTCATGTATGTGTATAAAATTATGAAACGCCCTTGGGGTAATTTTTATTATTATAATTACGATTCGGGGCAGGTATTACTGATATACCTAATAGAATTATAAAGTTATAAAAATAACCGAAAAACTATATTACCATAACCGGTTAAACATCACTAATAAGTCTCATTCCCAACTACGACGTCTCTAGCAAGCTACCCCTTCTCCACATAACCCTCGGACCTTTGACACTTTACGGAATTTCGTTCCACATTCTTACCCAAAAACTTAGCGAAAATCCTCGACCAAGAATGTGATGAAAAATGGATGTAACAGAAAGGTTCCTCGTTTATTAGAATAAAATTGTCTCGGGGAATTCAATTTACAGACATACGCATCTTCTTTCAGACACGTAGGTATCATAATTCAATAGAATAAAAACAAATATCATATTTGTGACTGCATTTCGACCAAAAAAATGTTTGTAAAATTCATAACAGTATCGCAACGTATTCATATTAAAATTTTCATAAAGGGCTCTGCAGTGGTATTAAATATGTTCATTTCTTATAATGATGGCAACATCACAAGTCTAGTCTTCCAATTCCAGCGTCTCAGGGAAACTAAGGAAACACTATATCTATTACTATGCACTGGGTATCGCAATTCTGTCTAACTTCTTGACTCTGGATTCTGCTTCTTTTGGGTTTCTCTGCGATTGCCTTTAGTACTTTCATCTCTGACGTTCTAAGCAGTTATTTAGTTTTTCTACTTGGTTTTTCGTATTTTTCATTTTCTCTATCTATCCTCACCTCTGTTGTAAACACCATGATTTGGTCTGACACACGTTTTGTATATCCGAATACAGCTTTGAAAACAGGATAAAGACTGCATTAAGTCCACCTATTGGTACTCGTGAGACAAAAATCACGTTGACCAGCGTAATAATTTTATTATTGGATTTTATCAGTCAGTCAATATATCAAGATAAAGGATGGGGGTATTTTGAGACACTTCCTGACATAAATTCAAGCACGCAATTTTAATTCTGAAAAATTTAATCAGAATAATGACTTCTTTCTTTTATATGAAACCGAATAATTTTTATAAAAAAACATTTAAAATGAAATTGAGGTTTTCAAGCTAAGTAATCTAAAGTGCAAATAGTTTCATAAGAAATTTTCATCAAAAAGTTTTTCTGCATTTTCCACCCTTGAGTTTTCTAGGACATGGAAATTCTTTCCCCTACAAAGTTTAACTATACTACTGCCCTACTTTGGTTAGCTTGTATTGTCCTTTATGTTCTAGACGTATATAATGTACGTTCATGTAGGAATGTGAGAAAACTTGCATCACCATTACTTACATGTACATATCGTCGCGACCGTAAAACAACAACGGATGTGCGAAAAATGCAACATTGACTGTCTTTTGTATTTGATCTTAAAAAAGGTTTTATAAAAACTTTGTGTTTTAGGTTTGAATTTATGTATATAACTAACCCTAGTATTCAATTATATACTTTGTACTTAACGAGTTGTGACATTAAGTGTCAAAAATAAATTAAACTGCTCTCACGTAAAGTTGAAGAAAATAACATGCGTGGTTGTTCTACAATTATGACGGTATGTTAGTTGCTTCCAATTTTGTATTCGGAATTTCTCCATCACCCACAGTTTTTTTTGTTATTATATTTTTTTTACATTTTAAATTTTTTTTCGTTAATTTGTCCATTGTCAAGTAAAAGTTCCTTGACCATTGAAGGTTAATATGGTGAAAACAAATGAACCAACTCAAATGGTAACGCTGCTAATGTTGTGCTTGTTTAGCACATGTATAGACGTGATCTAGTGTAGCACACATTTTTGTGTGAATGGGTTAGTAGGGACAGGACCCATTGTATAATCCTAAAAAGGTATGCCTATGTACCTGCATTACATATCAAACTA
>NW_028278629.1:0-85364 GCF_059751315.1 Micrasema longulum
TATCGGTATGCCTCAGAGTTACCCTATAAACAGAGAATAAAAACAAAAACTACTAACACTTATATGGCGACTGAAGGCCACTTCTCACCTAATCGTTAAGAAATCGATTTATTTTTTATTATATAAAGGTACATATTAAATAATAATCGTGCCAAAATGTATCTATACCTACGTCGATTAGCATAAAATTTCTTCGTCTCGTATAAAGATGTACCAAAATCTGAAAGATGGTGATGGGCAATAGTATTATATAGCCATACAATATACAATTCAAAAAACTTAATCGAGTCATAATAATATGTTTTGTATAATACAATAAATTACGGAAGAGAATTTTAAGTCTCCCGGTATAATGATAATTCGCTTACCCATAACACTTCCGTATTGCATCGTGCAAATTTCTGAATAAACGGAATCGTTTTTTCGCTGAAATATCACGATGTTTTATCACTATAACAATAATATGATTATTTTCACAAAATACGGCCATTTTTTAATTACCTTTCTTAGCACAAGAGCTCGTGCGTACCGCCAAATTTGATTCAGCAACAACAAACGTCACCTTTCCAGGTGAATTTAAAAACTAAGTCAATAATCATTCTTAAACACTTAATCCATTAGCTTCGTCCATTGGCTTAATCCATTGCTTTTTTTGTACGGAAAAAACTTAAAATAGTATAACTGTGCCGTTTTTATTTACTCATAGAAATAAACTTCGTTCTTGTTTGCAGATTCCAAAATATAAAATATTTAATCCATAATGTAAACTTGTAAAAATTGGTCATAAAAATATGATTTTACGTCGTTACGGAATGCATTTTCAAAACGCCTCTTGTAAATTTTACATAACTTTTTTGAAAATACAAACAATCCCTTTTACGTAATAAAATAAATACATCATTAAAAACATTCGAATTAAATACTTTTTTTTAAATAAGTGTATTTTTGTAAATTAACGTTTGTTAATATTAATCAGTATAATGTCGATCTTTTTAGGAATCAACGTCATAAACTATACTATGTAGCTGTTTACTTTAAACTAAAGTCCTAATTTTTCAAAAATACACATGTTTACACAATATTATTTTCCATAAAAAATTAAACAATGCTAACCCCTCAACAATGTTTTGAGTATGTCTAAATGTTTGAGACATTATGGATTTCCTCCTTAGGGAGTTATTTAAATCGAAAATTTAAACGTTGCCTAGTAGGTGAAATGGTTTAGCCAAAAGAATTTCACCCACATGATAAATATTTCAGCTCTTTTTCTTCATGAAAGTAAATATATATAAGAGCTGAGGAAATGTGGATGTTTAAACATAGGCAGAATGGTAAATGTTACACGTTGTGTAAAGTGGCCACTTAAATCGGCTAATGATAGAATTTGGATATTCACTTCTCGAAAAAATTTTCCCTCTCTGATTCGTATTTTCTAATAGTGAGTTTATAACTTGTTCAAAATGCCGCCGAAAATTGATATATTTGGGTATATCATGAGAACGCGAATTTAATAGACTATCCAAACTATCATCAAATAAAAAAAAAAGGCTTATTTAAAATACTTTTTGCCGACGCTTAATGAGGTTATAATAGGTTTTGTACCTTTGATTTTAAAATATAAGATGTAATTAGTAGTAATCTGCCATTTATATACTATTGATTAAGATTTTAATTTAAAAAATAATATACTTTTTAATGTTAAAAATGTTATTGATTTTATTTAAACTGGACTAAAACCCAAATATCTGGCTTTCGCCACAGTTTGAGAATCTAGGGCTTAGCCAGTAAGTAGTACAGTTGTCTGAATCAAACGAATTGTTAATCTGGGCAAAAAAGGTTGTTTGAAATTTAAATCTATTATTGGCATTCCAAAAATTATAAAAACATTTATTTATAATCATGTTTACACGCAATGATAGATTTTAAAAAGTATACCGAGAAAATAAATACTGTATTTCTTGTAGCAAATTAAAAATAAAATACAGAGTATTTTATGATTATTGAAAACCAATTTTTATACCGAGTGTTTATTAAAATAAATACGCAATTAAATATTATATTATTTACATATCTACAATATTTGTTCAGATAAATAAAAGTTTGTCGTCGGGTGCTTAGAAATTAGTTTTAATTAAACAAACAAAAAACAAAGCATCACGCCATTTTCCGTAAGGGTAGACATAAAGAATAGAACGCCATATAATTATAACTTTACATATAGATCTCGTTTTCTCTTTATTCATTTAAATTCATTAATAAAAAATGCATGAGAGTACAAAAATAATGCATATCTACAAATTAAAAATAAACACTTGTATCGAGGTTTTAATATTTAAAAATGAAATTGTTGTGAAAACTGCATTTTAAATTATATGAAATGAATCAAGAATAAAACCAATAAAAAGTTTTTAAAAATAGAAAAAATATACAACTGCAATATAAAAATATTAAATTTGATCAATAAAGAATTCCTAATGAAAATATAGCTTACAAACATACTTTCTAATCATTACAATGATTTTTTATTGCTTTTTAACAAATTCGATTTTATGTGGTAGGTACCTTTCTTTTGTAATGTAAAAACATAAATAAGCATAAATATAATAATAAAATAATAAAATGTGTACTTAGGTAATCGTCGCTGCGCTTGTAACGGATAGTTTGCGGTAATTTCCTTTAGTACTGATGGGAACAATAATCCAAACAGCCTTCACCCCCCTCCCTCCCGTGGGCCCACCCTTCCCACCCTCCCCAACCAGGACTGCAGGGACCATACGGGTAATCAAGTATACAAAGCCTTCGTGAAAACTAGCTTCGACACCACAGTTTTTGTTCATTATTACAACACAAGACCTTAAAAATGACCTTTAACGATTTGGAATTATTACACCTTATTTTTATGTCATGCTTAGGAATTATTTATCATGATATCTTAGAGGACGTGAAACATTAAAATAATGCGTTTTTGATTATTTTTTATCTGATCTTGAATATGTTTATACGAGTAGTATAATTTAAGTATATTTTTAATTTGACTATTGATTTGCCTTACTTGTTGTTTTTTATATTGATTTTCAGTATGTGGACCTGAAAAAAGTTATTAATCCGTTAATCAGAATTGTGAAATTAGGATATCGATAGCCAAAAACCTTTATATTTTACATGAGTTGTTCATTATTTAAAGTATTTGTATAATTAAATATTAAGTAATAAAAAATTATAACATTGTTAAAAATGTGTCTCTTGTGACATTATTCCGATTGATCTAGGAAAATGTCACATACTATGAATACCGATAAAAATAAATAAAATGGATAAATATGGGTATTGTGGAGAAATGTTAACATATTAAATTATTACTTTTTAAATTGGTCACTAGAAAAACGCGACATAGCCTTGATAGTGGTGAAGTCAAAATTCGCGGTAATGTTCTAAACGAATATGAATGGTCAGGAACAAATAAACATGAATCGTGACGTATTAGAGGCGTGGCCAATGGAATGACCGTTTTTAACAGGAATTCAAAATCACAATTTAAAAATATTTTTTATGCTACTAAGTAAAAAAGAATTTGTTTTTACTCGACAGTATTTCAAAAAGTGTTTTTTCCCTATTATCTTAAACGTTTGAAAATGCATGTTTTCGAAATTATTTGTTTTCTTTTACTCGTCGATATATTGCGACTTGCGACTTAAGAGTACTTTTAAAAAGTAATAAGTCTCTGTTTAAGAGCCTTTCCAGTATTTGAAAAGAGAGGATATTTAAAGAAAATATTATTTATGTATCGCCTTATATTGGGAATATTTCTCATTTTTTTTTCCTGCAACAAGCGGGAATCGAACCCACTATGCCAATTTTATAGTTGGCTCTCTAACCAACTGTGTCTTGGCTCGGACACCTGTTAAGTATGTTTAATATTTCGAGAAATCTAAATTTTGAATATATTTCCCAATCTCATTGAAATACGCCGACAAGGCAATGTCTTGCCCGAGAAAATTTCCTTTCGTCTCTTTCTATATAATGTAGCTTTGTTTGTTTTAATAACATATTTTGTCCATATCTAAATTTGTTGTAACAGAGAGGATAAACATTTTTGAGAAGGAATATGGAAGTCTAGACATTTACACGGCTTATGACCATTGATTGGCTGGTTTAAGTGGCGACTTTACACACTGTGCAACACTAACCATTTTGCCTCTTTTCAAACATTTACTTTTGACTTTTGTGAAGTAAAAGAGCTGAAAACTTTATCATGTGGGTGTTTTTTTTTCTGTTTAACTTATTTAGGGAGGAAATTCATGTCTGCAAACGTTTGCAAATACTCCAAATATTGTTTTTGTTTTTTTTTTCAAACGAAAATATTGTCTTACTTATTATTTACCAAAATATTTCAATTCTGAGGCCATTTTCAACAAGTTGTAAATAACTCACTATTAGAAAATGGGAATTTAGTTGGGGTAGAGTAGGGTTTGAACCTCGGACCTCTGATCCGTGATTCCGCAACACTAGCCACAGGACCACAACCCGATTCAGTTTTGTATATTTTAATTTTATATCTATTAATATACCAATCTATATAGATTAATTCAATAAACCTGTCGGTTAATTTTAAATTTTAGAAAATTGCTTGGAGCGCTTTTAATACGAATGGAAAAATTTTTAAAACTCGGATTAAAAATAGCATCTAATTTCTGAATCGTTCATTTAATAGATTTAAAGGTCAAAGATTTAATATGCATAAAAAGTTTTGTGTACTTTGCGCAAATTTCCGAATTATTCTGCTTGTGAGTATTACTCGTACATAGCCGTCGTATGCGCAGCCGCAGCGCGCGGCGCGGCGCGGCGACCCGCAGCCCATTATGGCGGGCGCTTTTCCCGCGGGAACTTTATCATATTGCAACACCGAACTTGGCAATCCCACGCGGGCAATACTTATCCACACGTACCACTACACCATTCGGCGGCACATTACAACGTAATTTTAATGGCAGTCATTCGGCCCGTTCTTCAAATGGGAATTGTCGTTATGGTACTTTTCCCACTCGCGTGAATTTTTCATTATTTTTCTTCCGTTTGGCGGTAAACAATAGCGAAAGTGGGCCAAATTGAGAATCAAATTTAAAAAAAACTTTATCCGCTAGAGAAAAGTTTTCTAATCCAAGAAGAAAACTAAATACTTATCTTATTATAATATTATATTCAGTTCTCGTATTTGTAATGAAATTGTAAAATTTTGTTTCCCAATAAAATCCTATGTAATTATTGGTGATCACTAACACATAATGTAAAATATTCCAAGAGTTGAAAATCAAGTTTCAATAAAACGTTTTTTTAATATTTTTTTTTTACAGTAGTAGACGTAGTATATAGCAACTTTAAATTATTATTCATATGATGGGAATTATTAAAACATTCAAATCTATTTTTTTTAAAACACATAGGCCCTATCCTGAACTCCACACAACAGAAAATTGTGTATCTTTTAGAATATAATATCTAATTTTAAGGAATCTGTTTTAGATAGTAAAAACGAAATGTAAATAAAATATAAAACATATGTTTATATATGAATATGAATAAATGTAAAACGAACTCCCTCTTTAAACACAAGTTTTCACTTTATTAGAGAGGTAGAACGTTATTATGAATTATTTATGTACAAACCATTTGTAATTTTATACTTTATTATGTCACCATTTTTTTCATTACTAAAAAAAGTTTTACGATGTTTGTAGATTATATATTGGCGGGCTTATTGTATTAAGCAAGATCCTTCAATAAACCTAAATCAGGCTGGTGTATGTAGGTTGGTCAGTGTTCATACTAAAAGATTTCAAAGCTGTTGGATTTAAAGGCAAAGTAAAGTACATACATTAAAAACGGGTAATATTTTTGATAAAGTAATAAATTATTGTTCACTTGCATCGACACATACAAAACAAAATATATCTAGCACAGGGAATTATTGAATGGGAAATTAAAATTTAAATACAAAGTAAAATTATGTTTTCTGTATGAAAAATACAATATTTATGTGTATATATTTTTTTCTAAGCTGGTTCAATAACAGGTTACTCTGGAAGATACTTTTTAAATTTAAGCTAAATTTTCATACGAATAGACGCATTATCGTACACAAACACCGATTTTACTTTATACTGTCTTGATATGTACCGATGAAGAAAGCATTTGCAATCGTGGCCCAGTAATCCTTTATAACTTACTGTCCACCGCAAGCGATTTATAAAAACCATGATATCTACATAATAATATGAATGTAAGATTTATAAACTTAATCTGTATCTTATATTTTATTATTTTCTAATTATGTTTTACAATTTGTACAAATTGGCTACGCCCATAAATAATGGTCGCAAAATTTTTATAAAACATTGTTATTGAGAAAGAAATATACAATGATAAGCAAAATAAAACCACTTAATAGATAGTTAAGCATCTTCAGACAGGTATTTTTGTACATAGTGATGATGATTGTAATCTTTTCTTGCAATTTTTCATTGCTAAATTTTGTATGTTGACATCTTTTCACTATTAGCATTAATTTTGATTTTACCCAAGTTTTTTTTATTTGCAAGTGAATACTCGTACTATTTTGGAAACTGAAAAAAGTCAGTATGTATATACAAAAATGGATAGTATAAGAGATAAAAATGTATCATTTTCTATAACTACATATGTTAATTAATAATAATAAAAAGAAGATCTGAGCAATAATTACTGCAAAATCATTTTTCTTGAAATTGATTAAAGATTCACTTAGATTTTTATCGTATTTGAGCTTCTGTATTTGAACATATAAATAAGAAACTATTTTACCAACTTAACACTTCTACGATGGAGTTAAGAATAAAAAATGCAAGGAAAATGAGATCAGGTAAGGAGTTTGGAAGGGGAAAATAGGAGATAAAAAAAAGGATGATATAATAAAAAGATAGGGTTCTAAGAATCCTTCTATCAAACAATTTACAATTTATCCTTTTTAGATTTTCAAATGCCAAAGACGTATGTTACTTTACTCAGTAGAAATCATTTTATTAATTCGAAGGCGACTTATTTACTCTATGAAACAGAGCTCCTAAACTCAAACGAGAATTCGTAAAAAAAACTTCCAAGAAGATTCAAACCTCGCTCCCTAATTTCTTATCTCTCACGGTGTCTCCTAATGAAGGGTGAGACCTTAAAGCTCTTTGCAATATTATTATGGAAAAGTTGCGTCCCGAGTTTGGTGGACTCGTAACAAGTCTTAGTAACTAGGTGGTGGGGCGTCTCGAGCGAGATAACGGAATTCCTTTAATAACTTCAATAAGACTGGAGGAGACAAATTAAATGGACCTATCCTTTTGGCTTTTGATCGAGTTTGAAATTTAGATAGTTTTAAAAGCGTAACTAGATCATTTTTACTTGATTTATTGTGTAAATATTTTTTATTATGTATACGGACATTTTTTTATTTATTATAGAAATTGATCAAAAAGAACATTCAACTATGTATCAAAGACAAACAAGGGCAAAAAGCGTATGATATACAATATATTCATACACACGATAAACATATAAGACTTCGAGCTAAACCATGCCAATCAATCTTAATCCCATACTGTTTTAGTGATTTTAGTCATCCATTTTGAACGATGATTTGCAAATTATTACATTGAATATTTTGAAAATTCATATAAGGTATGGACCTCAGTTCTACGTTTCTTCAATGAAGAAATACTCTTATTCTCTAATAATAGAATGTAACGGTTAATTTCATTTTACGTACTTTGAAAGCTCCCTTTGCTCACCCGGATTCGTTCCACAGGTCTCCCGGTCTGTTTTCTGATCGCAGATTGCCGAAACGATTATCAAGCTTTAATAAACGGATAATTACTTATTCTGTTACATGATTTATTCCTATTAATTAAGCGTACAACGTAAATATGTACTATCTACATAATTAAGTGTGAATCACGCGTGGTACAAAAATACATAAAATCCTAAGGAACGCTCAATTGGGAGTCCCGCCAATGAATAAATCGGCAAACTTTTGGCGTAATAATAATAATTAGGGGTTGGGTTGCCACCCCCGCGGCACAGCCGGAGGGCGCCACCCTCCCCCCACCCTGTCTAGAGAGATAAAAACGTGTTTTACAACAAGAAATGTAAAGATTAATCTCCCCCGATTACTATCGCGCCCGGCGGGAGCGCCATCTTGGGAAAACTTCTTTATTTTCTTACGTAGTTAATTGGAAAACTCGGAAATTTGTGTGAATCCTCTTAACACTCGTAGTGAATTTTTTGAGGAGTTTCAGTACGTGAATTAAAAATATTATTTAGACCTACCTCTTCAATACAGTATAACAATTGATTTTTTTTAACGTATTAACAGATGGAAAAATACTCATAACCGAGTATTTTCGACTCTATTGCACCCAATAGTAAATAGGACACTGAATTAAATTAAGCTAAGTTCGGATTTATCACCAAATTATGACGTTTATTATCAAAAATAGTATATGTATTTCACTTGCAATACAAAAACACAAATAAAATTAAAATAAGTGCTTGTAGGATTATGTCAGTCGGGTCGCAGTGAGTCACATCTTACTGGAGGATGCGATTCTTTAAAATGCTGCAAACGCCCAGTTGCATTTCATCGGCAGAACTACTTACTAGTCCAACTCGTTAGCGTCCACGTCACGAACCCTGAGCAATGGGAGCACACTCATAGCGGTTTGATCACAGCAGATAACGAGATGATGAAAGGCGAGTTTTTGGCCAACCAAAACCAACCAGCTAAGGGGGGGTAACCCCGACAGAAAAATCCACCAGAGAAGGCAACGAGAAACCACTCTGGTCATCTTTTCCCAGGAATCACTACGTCGAGTACATCAATAAGCAGTCGTCTTGGCTGCGAAATATAAAAGTAGCGCAGGACAGATACATATCTTTTCGCTGCAGTGATCGCCAACGTCGGGGGGACCCGGCAAGGCACTAGAAAAAGAAGGATTATAGTAGTTGAGGGTTGGAGCTCCTACCTGAGTTAGAGATTAACAGAAAATATAAGGTTGCTGTTTAATGCGTATTCATTACATAGCGAATAAAAAATGAATTAAATGATGTCACGCGAATGTTAGGGCGATGAGGTGTTGAACTGGCTACATTGGAACTCACTGATTGACTGACTTGCTTACGTCGACTAGGCGTTACCACGCCCGGTAGTCTCTTTTTAGGCCACGTTCCTTTGTTCCTCATATTTCTATGGTAGAAACAATCTTAATGTACTGCTGGACGGCGCTCTCGTTGTTATGTGCAATACTGTTAGACTAGCATAATATATTGCATTTATTTTTATTTATTTATTTATTTACATACATAAGTTTATTGTACATTATTTGAGACAAAATTCCCAATTCCATAGGACTCAAAGTCCTGTGTTGAGATAAGAATAGCAATAAGTTGACACAGACACATGAGTATATCACCACAAATATAGGATCAGAAAAACTTTTTTTTGAAAATGCATATATATAAATGGTACATCAATATGGTAAACAGTAAACTCAAACATTCGGAAAATCATCAAGGAGTTTCCTACTCAAATCCCTTTCACTAAGGACAATTCAGTTCTTATCTACTTTCTTGAAAATAGTTTTTGTCCTTGAGAGCTTAAACCTTCACCTGAAGATTTTGATTTTGATTTTAGATGAGCGTATTAATACGCTCTTCCAAAATATTGAACACTCTCGGTGCGATAAATGAGAGTTGTCTCTGAGCAAATGTCGTATGGGTTTTGGGCATGACATAATTAATGCTCTGGGGAAACCTCGTACGGACATTTTGCTGAGACTTCTCCTCATTGTTTAGCCAGAAGTGTGTAAGTGCTCCTTTTAGGTACAGTTGTCTCATACCCAGCACTTTCATGTATTGGAACAATATAAAATTCAGTATAAAACAACGGCTTGCTTCATCCGTCGTTGCACTATATTTCAGGGGAAATTATTTAGTACGCGAGTGTTTTATTGATCAATGGACTATGAACCCCACATATTAATTGTGTGCAATTTTTAAGTTTTTGTTTTACCTCAGATATATTATTTTGCAACAAATAAATGTTTATAATGATTATTTTATTGTTTGTTTTAATTTCATTGCATTATATACTTGGCTTGCAATATTATTTCAGTTTTACGTACATATTATAACTTGTTACTTTATTAGTACCATACTTTTATTTAAATGTTTTTGTTCCCCAAAATAAGTTTATAAAACCTCCTGGGAGTAGAAAACAATTTGAGTGATTTAAAAATAAATAAATAGCAAAATTAAAGAACGTTCGTACAATATTACGTGAAATGCTTTTTGTTTACTGCTTAGAAGAAGACAATTTGACGCTTTTTATTCCAAAAGAAGTTAATTGAAATTTAAAAAAAAAAAACACCCATTAGGTATTGACCAAAAGCGCTAATCACTACTCCGAGAGTATATATGCAATTGGAAATGAAATATTTTCAGAGATACTTACTGCAATGGTTTTATGTTCATTTGGTGTATTTTTGTCCGTATGAAACTACGCATTAAATGCATTCCAAAAAAAGCAAAAATTCTTATTAATCGGTTACGAAAATTTATTTACTAAATCGGAATAAGAAAAATTTAAAGTTCCTAATTTGAATTAATCCCACCCACATATAAAAAGGTGAGCATTTCCATTCAGATCGCCCGCGCTGGCGAGTCTGGTAGATTATATAAAAAAGTGTAAATTCCAATAGAGTTCATGAAGGTATTTGGTTCAAACCTGCTTGTCATTATGTGTCCCAGCCGCCCTTACCTGTTTCTATAATTGGAATAATTTGCATTTTACATTAGAAATAGCATTTTGTAATTATCAATTTATTGAAAAATAGAACATCTATGTAATTTTACTATTCAAATAAATGATGGTTGATTAAGATAGAAATATCATAGCGCATGGAGACATAGCAACTTGGCACTGTGTCATAGCAATTATTTGGTAAATTAGAAAAAAAACTACTTTATATTAATAAACTCTCCGGGCGTTTTATGCTAAAGTTTGAATTAATTTATTTTTGAAATGGGTTAAAGCAATAGTTGAGCAAAAATACCAACACAATTCATTTTTAATATTTGAAAAGAAGTTATTGAAAATTCTTAATCGACATACCAAAATTAGTTGGTTTTGAAATTGTTATAACTCCAATAAAATTTTTGTTCCATAAAATTATCATGGCATTAGCAGTTATTTTATGTGCTAAACAAATTAATTTTGCTCGTTAAAAAAAAAAATTGAAATATAAAAAATTGCTATTATTACCTGTCTCACACCAAGCGTTGCAACTTCTCGCCAGGTATTTCTTTTTATTTAAGTTGTTAAGAAATTATCAGTATCTATAAATACGAGTTAAATAAATATTATTTAATACGTATGTCTTAGCCGCCAACTTTACATACGCTAAACAATACGAAGAAAAAAAATGTAACCAGCAGACAAACCTCGGCTTTGCAGAAACAATAAAACAATAATGTTTGTGCTTGGTTAAGATATTCTATGATAAATATAAAAAAAAAAAAAAATGAAAACTTTTTTTGTTTTCAACTTTTTTTAAACTGTAAATGTAATAAGTAACATACCTGCACAAAAAAATACATAGTTAAAGTAGGGCAGTAAGCGAACCTCTGACTTCTTATTAGATATCTGAATCACGTTACCAACGAACATGAAACATATTTCTAACAAAATTTAGGAGAATTTTTTTTCATTTTATCATTTAATGATGATTTTTTGCAAAACGGAATTTTTATTTGAAAACACTGTATATTTTTTCAGAATCTGTTTTTTTGTTTTTGTTTTACAATAATTGATTACTCATAAGGAAATAATTTTATAAAGCAAAAAAACTGTTATTTTAAGGCGATACTTCTCATTTTTTTTATTTGAAAATTTATTTATTAACTCTTACGGATTATTACATTTATTTTACAAAAAATAATAAACATATAATTTTTATTCATACTACTCTGTTGTTGATAGTAATATTTTTTACACCTTTTAAAAATATTGTCTGTAAGTCTTTTGTTTAGTTTTGTCTGAAAGTTTGTTGCATAATTTCAGTCCCTGGTTTGTTAGTGTCGACTGTCCTTGTCTCGTTTTAGCAGGTTGTATATGATATTGTTCTGATATTCTCGTATTGTGTTCACGTTTAGTACAATTTTTAGTACTTCGTCTAAAATTACACCAGTGGCTAACTGTGGATAAATTTTAATGATTCTAGTTTAAAGAGTTCAGTTATATTGAATTGTTTAGTTTGTTTAAAGAGTTCTCTAGTTGCTGTTAGATAAGGAAGGTCATATACTAACTTTAATATTTTATTTTGCTCTCTTTGTAGTCTGTTTATGCTATTTTAATTTCCTGTTCCCCATAGTAGTTGTGTATAACATATTTAAGTTTTTTTTTCCATTTTTTGAACTAAATTTTTCGTTTTTATAAAAAGACTCGATAATGTCGCCATTTTGCTAATAAAATTATTGATATGAATTTTCCACGTCAATTGTCTGTGTATTGTTAATTCTAAGTATTTAACATTCGAATCATTAGATTTTAAATTAAATATAAAAAAATGCATTTAGCCATAAAACATAAAATATAGATACGTTTGAAAGTTACACATTAAGCAAACAATATTTCTCGATTGTGTAATTAGCCGAAAATATAAAATAGAGCCTGATTTGATGTACTTTAAGTAAAATAAAGCGGAAGTACGCCAGGATTTATCATACCATCTACTAAGACCATTGAAATATCTTCTTAGTCTAAGTCTATACAGTATTTTTCTTTCAAACACATTGTAATTATAATCCACAACACACCTGTCCTCTAAAACATACCATCGGAATAACAAGTTAGGCAGCCATTTTATGCCGTACACCGGTCGTGCTAACCGCAATCAATTTGACTTGGTGTAATACAAAGCGCTTCATGATTGAGATATCCTCCATAGAAGGAAGCCGTCTCCGGGTGTTTAGCGATTTAACAGCTGAATGACTCGATACTTTCAATACTCATCCTTCTTACCGAGATAACGTACATTATTCTATATTTATCGAATGGTCATTTTGATAGTTCGGGGTCGATTCCCGGCACGGTTGATGTGAAATATTTATTTCATAGTCTCTGGACTGGTACCTGAAGCGTAATACTGATTATCTTACCTTCGTTTAGCAAAAATGACCAAGATACGCTTAAAATTGGTGTACCAATGCAGCGCTCTATGCACCATAAGGTGCGGAAAGGAAATTATGATGATGATGATGAATTTAAATTGGGCAATGTATTTGGTTTCTATGAAAAATGTGATTCTGAAATCGGTATCCTTTGATTAAATCACTTTAAAATACAATTTTATACCCAAAAAGGTATAAGGAAACTAAAAAATTATTCACAGGAAAAAATATTTTTAAAACAGCATTTGTAAAGAGGGAATAATCCGCTTTCTATTGTACTCGTAACTCCGATTGCCCGAATTTATTAAGAAACAAAAAAAAACAAAAAAAAGTTTGTTTGCCTAAATGTTTATTTTTTACATTATCCCATTATTTCCTTGAAAAATATTTGTTAAGAGAAAAGATGGTCTGATTTTTCTTCATACAAACGTATTATCGTATTTTCTCTCTGGATTATGGCACTAGAGTAGGGATTTATAGGCACTATGTATAGTTACCATTAGCGTGTCTATCGTTGTGCTTTTTTCGATAAACTGTTTCTGATGGGATCTAGGACAATCCAAAAACCCAGAAAATCCCCCAGATTTGTCTGCCGTCTTTGGGCGTATGGTATAAATATAAATATGATAAATTATTTTGAAAAACGGAAATAAAAGGAAAAAAAATTCATAACATTTAAATATAATGCTCTTTCAAAAGTAATTGATGTTTCATTAATTGAAGTAAAATTTATACCGGAAGCGCGTAAGGATTTTCGCAACAACTGCAGAGTAATTTTCTCGTCCGGTTCGGATCTTGGATAATAATTTCCCGCCTGATGGGTGCACACGGCGCGGCGCTGCTAGATGTTACTTTTGCTCATACTAGGGGCATCTAGTGATTGTTTCGGAAAACACAAAACGCTGTACAGTTTGCACCCAAAGTATTTCATTTTATACAAAAGTCTCAATTTTAAGTAGTTATTTATCGTTGAGTAGAAAGCTGGTAATTTTGATGTTGTTAATATAATTATTATAAACTTATTTTCAACTACAATGCCTTATCATGCATTTTTAACATTACTAATTCCTATGCCTAATCAGATGACACCCTGAATGCTCTAGTATTATATCTGTGGTGTCGCAAAAATGGGCCACCAGTCAGGTTTTTTGCTGTTATTTGAGTTTATATCACCATTTGAAACTCCATTTAAAGACACGTATTAAAAAGTTAAACCACTGCGCACCAAAAAGTATTGTGTTCTTAAAACTTAGCATTTTTCTATTTATTTTAAATTAAACACTTAGTAATTTTTACCACATAAGAGTTTAATGTATTATAAAAGAAAGAACAAAATTAGACTTCCATTTAGGAAAAAGGCAAAGTCACAAAATTCAATTTTATTTAAAGCAATTAAAAAGTATTACGAAATGGAAAAAATATTTATGAAGAAAAAAACATATCAAAATTTAAAATAATGGTCAAGACATATGTGATAAACAATTTATAAATTAAATATATTTGTAATGTTATTATTAGAACACACATAACAATATGTATGATATGTGTGCCCTACTTTAAGATTTAAATAAATAAAAATAACACAACCATTTTCAGGTATTCTGAATTACTCATCATCAGGTGTAAATATAAACCAGATGATGGGTAACTAGTTATAATATATAAAATTCTTATGTGGTAAAAATTACTAAGTGTTTCATTTAAAATAAATTCAAAATGTCTTTCCACAAAGTAAATGCTAAAACAATAATTTAAAAAAATAAAATAATAGTAATTTTTTCTACATTTTAGTTTTTAAAAGTTTTAGTTAATATTTTAGTAAATACACCTAGAAAAAACGAAAAAAAAACGCATCATTTAGAATGGTAATTTATAATTGAAAAGTAACTCTAAATAATTTTTGTTTGTAGATAAAAATTATGAAATTGTGTCATATTTCAGCTCTCTTAAACATTTTTGAAAATTACAGGTGGTCCCTTCTGCCACCTGACTACCGAAATAATATAGTATTTTTCTATTTTGACCCTAATGAGAATCTTTTTGAATACCATATGATCTAACTAAAAAATAGACATAAAATGGTGATGATAAATCTAAAAAAAGTGTGAATATAATAGCACTTAGCTTTATAAATATAAAGCAAAAATGTTTCTGAGAATTATGATCCAAGTGCATACAGTGCTAATTCAATTAAAGTATAGGAAAAAAAGGTAACAAGGAAAAAGGGCACATGTCATAAAAATATATAAATGTATAAATTTTAAAGCAATGAATATGTATACTCGTTAGCAACCCCTGATTTAAACATATTTAATTATTAAAGATAATAAATATAACCAGTTTATTTTGTAATAATTAAAAAACCATATAGGCTCTAAGAGTCAGTAAATAAAACAATTGTATTATAAAATAACGCCATGCCGACTTATGCCTCTTTTCCGTGGCACAACAAATATAGATTCTCCGTTCATAAATATATTTGTAGGTATATGCAATAAATTTATAAATAAACAAAGTAAAGGTATGAATCGTAAAAATGGGTGAATTTTATTTTAATATACTCGTATATATTGCAGAGTAAAACTGATCAACCACGATATGGTATGAAACAACTTACTTTTTATAAAAAAACACACATTTTCCGGTATGCTGTGTTAATTTATAAAAAGGTTTTAATGCAATACCGACTATTTGAATACATTTTTCAATAAAAATTAAATATACGCTTTCTGATGGTAGACGTAAATAACCCTGTAAGAAAATGGGAAATAAGTTGTGGTACAGCGGGGTTCGAACCTCGGATCCCTCGCCGGTCTGTGCGTCAGCGATACTACATCGCGATTAAAAGTATATGCGGTGGGAGAGAGATTTAATGAATAGGTATTTGAATTTAGCCTCCCCGAGTAGTGTGCGAAAAAATATAACTGCACGTCGCATCGGACTGATTATGCCTAGTTAAAACAGACAAAATCGAGGTCTCGTAGTCCCGCTTTTCGCACTCTAAAACTGAACTAATTTTGATTATCGTTTTTTTTTCGGTTTCGGCAAGTTTTCTTTTAAAAAAAAGTTATCGTATTCTTTTACTGTACATCCAAGGACGGCAGATAAAACTAGGCATTTTTAATGATTTTTAGATGGTCCTAGCTCCGATATAAGACAATTATTTATTAAAAAAACACCCTAATGATGGTCAATTTAATTGTTAAATCATCGGTTTAGTGCCATAATCCGGGGAAAAAATATGAGAATGTGTTCGTATGAAAAAAAAAACAGACAGAGTATCCTCTTAACATTTAAATGCGATTTTTTCGAGGAATGAAATGTATGATTTAATAAAAAAAGTGCAGGACAAAAAAAAATACAATGGAATTTACAGTCTCTCGGTGTACCTCTCCACCTTGGGTGTTTGAAAGGAGATATCATACTGAAACCACAACGCCTACCATATTAGGTTGGAGTTACACCCACCCTTTACAACCAATGGAAGAAGTCTTCAGAACGCATGCGTACAACACTTTTATAAGTGGTGGTACATTAAGTAATAATATTGTTAACTGTGATAAATTTATTTTAGTTTTTGATAAAAACACACTGTTCAAATTAATATCTGCATTTTTTTTATATCTAATTAATCTACCCCTTTTGATTATACGCAGGGAACTCAATGCATTGGTAAATCATTTGTATCGATTTTATTTATTTATTTTATTAGGTAAACAAACAGTATGTACACATTTATTGCCAATTTCTTTGTATATTTGTTTGAGAAACTCATGCACACACCAAAAAAAATGTTTACACTTAATACAATAATTTAAATTATGTTCAATATAATAAATGTAAAAGAAACGAAATGAAAAAATATGTATTTAATAATAATAATAAAGTTAAATATCTGCTTCTCTCAAAATTTATATAATTTTTTACCTAAATTTACATACATTGTACAAAAAATAGTTTAAAAAAAGCGTGAATTCAATAAAAACTTTTTATTGACCGTGTAAGAAATTAAAAAAGTTTGGTAGCTAAACACGCCTACTATTACAAGGTTCATAGCTTTCATAATTATATATTTTTAGAGATAATTCTACTTGTTGAATTCATAATTCTTAAATCGTGATTTAAACAAAAAACTTGTTGCTACTGTTTGGTTTCTGCCAGTTGTAAGCTTTCAATATGAAGATTGGGTCTAACAGGTAGATAGTAAAAAGTGCTTACGTAATAGTGATGATGTAAGTTTTATTTGGTTAGAATATAATAAGGACTGCCCACCCGTAAAGTGACAGGTGGTCCAAGACTGAATTAACTCTATTTGGTTTACAATATAAATACACAAATTGGACTTGTGGCGTAACTCGGGAACCCTCCAAAAATCACAGTCGTTGTCTTCAATTAACCTTTTTTTACAACACCTCTTACCTCTTCATTAACTTATCAATGTAGTAAAAATTTGAAGACATAATTTTAAAAATGTGTTTCTTAACTTCCAATAATAATGTTTCGTTTTTAGTAAACTGTGTTTTGCTAATTTCATTTTTTCAACCATCATTTCCATTATTTTTGTAATATTAATCTTCCAGCTATTCTTTTATAATCAATGTTGTATTTTGAAAAAAACAAAAAAAACAGAAAATACAAAAACAATATAATTTTTATTCTCGACAGTCAGGCTGCTCAAAAAGCACTGAGCTCTATAGAGATCAATTTTAAATTAACATTGGAGTGACTACGGGCTCATAATGAGGAATTTCAGTAATTTTTATGTATTTTTTTATTTAGTGATAGACTCTTAAACTATTCTATTTTTTTTTGTTTTTATATTTCGTATTATCAGCGCTATGATTTTAAAGTTTTGTATATCTGAAATAACTCCGCGTGTGACGTCAGAGGATCTTCTCCGTCAGTTCTCCTGATTAGTTTGTTTACGGTAAACAAACCGGATATCATTCATCGCTCTAATATTATTGGTTGATTCATATGAACCGAACCAGTGACGTCGTTTAACGTTTAAAGTAGTGCGTTTTTATTAAAATATTTTTGATTATTTTTTTCGTACATTTTCAAGAAACTTTGCACTACAGTTTAACGCTCTAATTTTTAACGCGCGCAAGAGAACATTTTTGTATCAAATTTCCCGTGGGGCTGAAGTTCCTTATTGTGTCGGTAAGTGCAACAGTGTGATATTAATTTGGGTACCTGGATACTCAAACATCGGCGGTAAGGAGGCAGCTGATGAATTGGCAAGGCTGGAACCTGAAACAGCCCGAACAGGCCCTGGGCCCTTATGTAAGTTGGGATGCAACTTATAGTGACATATCCAGGAACGACCCATGACTGTGAACTTGTCTCAACTCGCTGGAAAATTTGTTGAGTCGGGGCACTTGTAATGTATTCAGGTGTGTATCAGTGGCGAGCCGTGATTTATTTTATAGGTAATCTATTAAAAATGTTCATTAATTTGTACTACATATAAGTACTTACATAACATGTAAGTAATGTAATTTTAAATGACTAATTTTTTGTGGTTCTGTGAAAATCAACTCAAACAACAATTATTATTAATTATTATCAAAAGTTTATTAAAAAATACCACAATGACATTCAGCAGATATTTTCATTATGATCTGTCATTGACAGTACTGTCAAGACTTAAGCACTGGCCGATTTATTTTTAAATGAATAATGCCTAAAACGGCCACTGCGAACGCCACCTGTCCTATGTGATACATAATATGTCAACGGTATCCCATCAAAGAAAAATAGTCCTTCGGAAATAATATTTGAAATACTAGTTTCCAAATAGAGAATCTTCTAAAAATATTTGTAATCTGCAAGTTTGTTTTAGTACTAAAAAAGCCGACTTGGGTTAAAGACGAAAAATACAGTGTACTTTTTTGTATGGAAGAATAAGCTGAGGTAATCGGCTAGTTTCATCGTTCAGTAAGAATGAACTGAGCGCTGGCGCCGGGCGCACTTCATAGATATTTTTTTGTAGAAAAATATAAACGGTGATTTATAATAAATAACAATTATTTTATTTATTTTCCCATAAACATGGTGACTATAAATTATTATTATTAAAAGTCAAATATAATGGTAAGCTGTGCATTATCGCTTACTTTGACGATTCGCCCCTGGTGTGTATGGGTATGGTATGTAGGTAAGTATGTATATATTCCAGTAAAATAGCTTAAAGTCTATTCCAATTTACAAACAAAACATATTTATTATTTTCATAAACAATATAAAAAAATTAAAATTAAAATCCCCTAACTCTGTCAAACTAAATCAGCGAAAGGGTCGAGAGTTTCAAATACTTCGGAGTACATGTTACAGAAAATGGCAGCTTTACAAAATAACTGGGAGTGCGGGTAGGAGTAGCAGGCGCCACATTCAAAAGTATCAAGGCTTTCTGGATATCGGATGTTTACTCTGTGAAAGCCATATGTAGCCCGCCTATGTAACGTCTGCTAAACACCTATCTCCTCTACAGATGCGAATTGTGGCACCTCACTAGGGCCCAAAACAGCGAAATACTTCGTTTTGAGAAGAGGTGTTTTAGAAGAGTCTTGGATGTGTGGTGGTTTGACTTTGTGGGGAATGAAGTAGTGAGCGAGCGAACACAGTAAGCTCCGGTGACAACTGTCATCAAGCGGAGGCGATACGGTTGGCTGGGCCATATAATGCGCATGCCTCCTGAGAGCCGTAACCACGCCTGCCTACTTTACGGGGCATCGGATTCTCGACGCCCTGGACGTCCGCTGCTGACTGTTTGTCGGCGGTTTATGTCAGAACTACGGGACGCAAACCTTACTTGGAAGGACGCACAGGTGTTGGCAGACGATAGAAATGTATGGAGGCTCTTAATGGGCACCGTGTGCTCCAACTAGTGAGCGGATATGGAATGATGATGATTATGAAAATAATAAAAACAAAATAAAATAAACATACCTAATTTAAAAAGGCAACTTAAAAAATACGAAATGAATAATAATAAACAAATAAACAATAATGTCCTAATGAGGAACTTCAGTCCTACGGGAAATTGGATACAAAAAATGTTTTCTTACGCGGGGTAAAAATTAGTGCATTAAATTGTAATGCTAAGTTTCTTGAAAATGTACAGAAAAAATAATAAAAAATATTTTGATAAAAACGCAATACTACGCAATAATGACGTCACTGGTTCATGTGAATCAACCTATGATCTGAGAGCTATGGAAGATTTCCGGTCTGCTTGTCGCTTCTGGACCAATAGGAAGAACTGAATGAGAATAAGCGGAAATGAACCTCTGACGTCACACGCGGAGTTATTTCAGAAATACAAAACTTTAAAAAATCGTAGCGCTGATAATACGATATGTAAAAATTAAAAAAAAAAATTTGACTTAGTTTAACAAATAAAAAAATTGAAAAAAACCACTGAACCTCATTGGTTTGCGTATATATCCTAGTGAATGTTACGGACTGTCTATACTTACATTATAAAATTTATTTAATTTATTAGTTATTCTCTTTAGACTAAACATTTTTAACTTTACGAGTATCAAGAAAAACCCGTATTGAACCAAATTGTTACAAACCAATGTAACAAACAAAATAAATTATTACATCGCCCTTGAGGAGATTTCAGAAAAAAGGCGCTCTAAAAATCATTCAGAATAAACATATGTCTACAAAGTATCAAGAGAAAGTATAAATAAATCATAAACTAATTGAACCAGGTATTTACGAAGGTATTTTTGTATTCAGCCGTTTTATTGAAATTATTATTTTTTTATATGATATTACGTAATAATATTATTATAGGTACGTATTCACTACCTTTATGATTTTTCATGTTAAATCATATAACTACATATTCGCTTTTCGTAAAACCACTAAAATAGCCGCCCGGTTTTAAAACATATCTGCTTCTTTGTCTAGGTCTTTTTAAAAACATTTATAAAGGAACAGTCGTGTTCTGAAACATGTCAGCAAAATTAATAAATTTAAGTTATTTTACAGAAAGCGGATATGCTGTTACAAGTATATTATTTAACATGGAAAATCATAAATGTTGTGATTCAAATGTTAATTTGAAATAATTAAACCCTGTTCCGATATTTTTCTACTACCAACTTGTATCAAAACACCCTTCCTTATTTTTTTGTGTCATAATGTTTATTGATGCTATTTTGATGTTATGTCTTATTAGATTTAAGTGAGGGGAAGTGGTCTAGATATTTCTGTGTGGTAAGTACATATTTGTGTTTTCCATCAGCTACCTTACCTTACCTTCCGAGACACAAATAAAGCAATAAAACGCGTGAGAAACATGAAACATCCGATTATCTGACGACCTCCCTTGTTCTTTGAGAATCACCTAGTTCGGAACAATTTGCGGTTTACCATTTTATTGCTAGAATTATTAACATTTATGTCATTTTAATTTTATTTGCTTTGAAGAAACCGACATAATATACCGATGCGGCCTCATAGTAAATACCAACAATATTATTATGTTTTCTCTGAATCCAGGCGGATGAAGAAATCAGTTATGTGTATAAAATAAAACAAAATCCACAGACGAGTGTTTTTGACTCGGCGGCTGCTCCCAGGTAAAAATCCTGAAAAAAGAAATCGAGTGAAGATAAGTCCGCTTCTTTGTGTAGTGGTTACGCGTTCACCTACCATTCTTGAGGTCCTGGTTTCGATCCCTGGCAGGGTAGACCTAAAATATATATATTTTTTAAAATGAACTGTAATAATCCACTGTCCCTGGATTGGCACCTGAAGCGTAAAACTGATTACCTTACCTTCATGTAACAGATGATAGAACTATAGATAAATCAAAGATGCTTTTGGTTTACTAATGCAGTGTCCTATGCACTAACGAGTGCGGGAAGAAGGTTGGTTATAATATTATTATAATAAGCTTAATAATAGCTTTACGATTCATGAAGACTATTCAATGAATAGTTTATAGCTGAAATTATGTTCAAAATCTAAATAAAATAACCATTTCACTAAGACGAAGACATCCTTTTCCCGAGTGGTCAAGGATTGTTAAAGGAAGTGAATGCGTTGCTGGACCGGCCGGAAGGTACTCTCCCCGTGCCCCCGTCGAACCGGAAGTCCAAGATGGACGACGAACAGAAAGGCGGGAAAGGCAATGCCGGAAATGGCTACAACACACGCCTGTGGCCTAAGACAGGGTTCTCCGTTTCCGGTTGAGAGGGTGTTCCTGCTTTTCTTGAGTTGGGAAGGATCCGTTCCGGTACCATAGGCAGCCTAGCTATGTATTTCTGCCATATATTATATTTTGTGCTAAGATGTAAAGTATTGTTTATCAAATTTCTCTACTCGCAGTGTAATGGTTAGTGCTTTTGTCTACCTTGCACGAGGCGCCAACTGATGCCAGGTCCGACCCTCAACATTATGAGAAAGATTATAGTAACGATAATGGATCTTATCCACAACTTCCCTAGTAAAATATTATAGAATTTCATTTTACTTTGAATTTTACTTCATAAATATCTACTATATATTGTAAGTTGTTTTTCATTTTCTGAAAAGGACGTATTCGCGACTCGTTGAAAACTCAATAATCGATTTTTTTTGTTAATCGAACACATATATTATAAATATATATGAACATAATATGTTTACTTAAGTTAAGTGTAAAAAATGTATGTTTAAATCATAATGGAAGAACATGGTTAAGAATTTAATTTATGATTGTTTCCCTGTTATTAAGTATGTTTATTATTTTTTTGCAATAAATTTATAAATAGATAAAAATATATCGATAAAATTTAGTGTAGATATAAAGGTAAAAATAAAAATAAATATGTTAGAATAAAATCTTTTCTCAATATTACATTAAGTATTATTACCTAATAATTAAATAATGTTAATATTAGTTTATGTACCGAATACTGTATAGCTAATATTAATTTTATTTTATTTTTCTAGTGTTTGTTTGTCTTTCGTGTTTTAAATGTAGGTAGGTATTATGCATATTATCAAAAGTATTTTTATTTCGTTTGTTTTTCTAAATGTTATTATTTATATTTATTTGTACGTCACTAGTTCTTTAAAAAAAAAATATTTTTCGGATTCACAGTAGCATACATCAACGGGTTTCTTTAATTATCTGTTTACATACATGATCCCAACTACTTTAAATACTAATCATATTGTAAAAAATAAAGAAAAATATTATGTTTACGTGTGGTCTTCTAAGCACTAACTTTGTGGTTATTCAATAAAATAAAATAAATGAAACAACACTGTTTTTTACCACAATATTTTTTCTTATTTATATTTTTTTCACCTACCGGTTTCATAGCAAACAAGCTTCTTCGTCAAGGTTTACGTAACAAATGAATTCTTTCCTATTTTATTTTTATCATGTTTACTAAATACTACACGTGGAGCCAATAAACCAAGTCTTCTTTTCCATACAGGGTGGTAAATTGATATCAATATTTTCAAAGCTAGACAGGAGAGGACTAAAGGAAATATTGTTTATATGTAATGTATTTGTAAATTGTATGTGTAAATGTTTGTAAATTGTAAATTATATTTGTAAATTGTATTTTTATGTGTAAATTATTCAATACCGATTTTTTGATTTTATTGCACTGCAATAAAAAAAAAGCAAATTCCCACATCGTTTCATTCGTAAAGACAATCCAAATAATGGAATAAGCAAATAATTCGTTAAAAATTTAAGTACATTTTTCAAAATTTTGGTATCGTATCTATGGTAACGAGTTACACAGAAATAAATATGCACTCGGGAAACATGTATATAACTTTTTTAAATGAATGATTGCACGTGTATCGTGATTTCCTATGTCTTTTTTTCCGAATTGTTGTGGGCAACGAAATATTTTCCATATCTTAGATATAACTAGGGGCTAGATAGGAGTAACGTGACTATATATTATGCGTCATTGATGTAAACGCAAAAATTCGAATATATTTTATTTCGCAGCAAGACAATATAAAAAAACCTGTAAAGTTGGGACAAGAAAAAAAACAATTGCCCCAAAACACAACGACTAATCAATGAACAGATACTGTAGGGGTGTACCGCCTAAGTGCCGTGTACCGATACCGAATCGATTATCCGCCGATGCAGCTGGAGGTGTAAAGGTGACAGGTGCAAAGTCTTCTCCGTGACGGGAGTCGCGATCCGTGGCCAGCAGCTGCCGAGAGATCCTCATAATGCAGACGTAATCACGGCTAATTCCTTCGCCACAAACCATAGCGGTATCGACACAAGGCAGTTGCGATGTTGACCGCAGATCGATTTAGGACACCCCAGCACTAAATTAGACTTTCGGCGTCCGTAACTAAAGAAGATACATTTTTAACAGTATTTTAAGAACCGATGTATCGATGTCTTTTTCTCCCGGCCAGTATTGTAAGTTTTAGGAAAAATCCAAATATTTCCCAAGTATTGCATCCCAGTACTTGTCAGACCTTCCATTGAACCCTGAAGTAAAACTTTTTCTAAAATTCAATTTAGGCATCTAAAAAGTAAGATTAATTAACCTCTCTTCGAGGCAAATTAAGAAAAGCTTCAAGAACAGCGCAAAAAAACCCGTAAATGTCTAAAATTCTATGATATACAAATATCTCAAAAAGCTTCTCCATTAGGAAGAAAATTCCTCAGGGGTTTTTTTTCTAGTTTTTACACCACAACATGCCAGAAAATTTTACCAGGAATCAAACCCTAAACCTTCCTTGTGTAAGTCAAGTATCTTATTTTACACTACAGAGGTTGCCGAGGCCTAAATGATTTTCTGTCTACAAATACTTGGATAATATACTCATTCTTTCAATAATAATACAATAACTGATATTGTAAAGAACGGAACAGATATAAAAAGCATCATTTATGAATATTTATTGTGCGAAAATAAATTATTACGTTATTTTGAGAAACCCTGATATCATTGAACATCTTATATAAATTAAACTTGGAATCATCATATTGAAGTGGGCGTGAATTTCCGGGACAAGAAAAGCCCCAATATTGAACCAAAGCAACGATTTGATCACAAAAAAAGAAATCTCTTAGGGGCTTAACGATTGTTCACTGGAAATCAGAGCTGTCAGAAGTCAAATTAACAGATTAATATGACGTAAATACACATTTATTATAATCGTCTTTGATCCCTTTATGCTGTATTTCCTTAACCGAAGAGAAAAATAAATTAACTTTATTAGAAAAAAATTAAGGCAGTAGAACCTACCCACAAAGTATTGAATCATAGTACCATAATAACTTTTTCAGTATACAATACAAAATTTAAAGATATAGATTACACAAAGATCACTCTGTCAAATTTAAAATTTACACTAAAAATGCATCATGTAACTTAGTAGACATTATAATAATAAATATGTACATTTCCTTTCCTCTCCTTATCCTCTCTTCAAGGATTCTTGTCCTAATCCCGCCAAATTTACAATAACTTACTGTTCTTAAAAAAATATAAAAATCCTTTGATTATTGAACAATATTTACAAGTACATGAAAATAACATTTTTATATGTATAAACTTATATGTATTTATTTAATATGTAATATATTTTCTTTACTATCTTTGTATACTTTGTGGAAATCTGTTATTAGTTTTGAGTTTATACACTATATCTGTTTGTTTACTATAAATATGTATGTAGAACTGTTGATTTCCCAAGTAAAATAAAATAAAATAAATAATTAATTGACCTGTATTGATTGAGACTAATCCAAGCCACGAAAAATACACACACTCAACACACTTAACACACTCAACACTATTATAAAGACGATTCTTCCTACCGGCTTCACTCATAATTCTTTTTGTTAAAATCCAGGTACTTCTTCAAATTTTATTTTAAAAAAAACAGCGATCTTAATTGAATTGCTCAACAGCTTTCACCGTTCCTTTCACTATGTGTATGGTGTTCTGTGTGAAAGGCTTTTGATCATATTGCAATTTATTCCACAAACAACAATAAAAACTGCGTTTATTCACTTGTTGTCCTGTTAAAAAAAATTGGTTATCAGGAGTCGAAGACAGGGACTAGTGGATAAGTTTCTTGAAGGCGGTTAAGTCCTTCAATGGGTGGGATAAAGATGATGAAGATCTTTAGGACGTTGAAGGTTAACTAACGTCCACCGTGGAGTGGTACTATAAAAAGTATGAGTAATTAATACCATGTATCACCTGTTAACACCAAACTCAAGCGGATTCGTTTTAATCAGCGCATAAACTTTCAATCTCTCTTACTTCTTTACAACATGCTTCACAACTCTTGCGAATCAAAATAATTTTGAGAGAATAAAATTGATGAGAATTTTATTTACCTAACTAATCAAGGTACTCACTCTTCTCGGGAGATGACACTTTCCATTCCTTGACAAACCACATTATTCATCAGCAATTTTTTCCTGTTCAGAGTGCCAGACTTTTGAATGAGCTGCCTCTTAGCGACTTTTAAGAAATGCCCGAAACGTTATTATAATATCCTTAGAGCCCTTACCTCTCTTCACTGTTTTTTTTCCTGGATCCTCTTCTTGTTTCCTTCCAAACTAACTACCTGACCCTACATTCCTCATCACATAGATAATGTGTATTACATAAGTATTTTTTAATAATAAGTTTTTTATAAAGCCTGCAAGCTATATCTGCCAACTGAAAAACAGCAGTAAAAACGAAAAACAGTGAAAATAATTACCCATGCCTATTTGTAAATTTAAAAAAGTTTTATAGATATATAATTTAAGCTCAATTTTCACTCTCTCACTCTTCATTATGCAGATGTATATAACCCAGATGCTAATTCTGAACTGCTTAATAAGTTGGAACGGCAAAATGTCTGTAAACGTTGTAATATTTTTAATCTTAGCAAATTAGACCACGTAACCGAATACCGTACGCAACTACACTGGCTCAGTATCAGACACAGAAGAAACATTTACATTCTGTCACCTCTTCACTATATTTTGAGTAATTCAATTTTGCCCGTTTATCTGAGAGAGCTATTCCAACCTCTATCACAACACTATCTCTTCGTTCTAGTAACGAGAGAACCTTTATAATACTCATCCGTCGCTCTAATTTTTATGCCTCCTTTTTCACAGTAGTAGCTGTTCGATTGCGGAATAATCTACTCACTAATGTCAAAGCCACCCCTTTATTTAGATTTAAATCAAGATTGGAATGTCACTATCTAAATATTTAAGTGTTTCCTTTCCTTACCATCTCCCCTCCTCACTTTACAGTATAGTGTAGATTTTTAGTTTATTTTTGTTAATTTTTTTTAATTATAAGATACTGCGATGTATTCATATACCTAGAACATGTCCATATACTCGTACATACTTCAAATATACTCAAACTGAACGGTTTGGGTTGGTAGGAAGAAATACTTTTGGTAATATGTCTGCCCTTAGATGTACATAAAATTGATATATTATTAAATGAATTCACTAAAAAGTGTAATATAAATAAACTACAATTAGGAAATTTTTTATTTTGCCCTCTGTTTCTTTGTTGGCTAGAAGATAATTTTTGTACGTAAAATTTTATATAACTAAGAACTAATTTGATTTCTATGTACCAATATGACGTTATGTAGTTTCGTCCAAAACCAGTTCTTATTTACAGTCATACACCACTAACCCGGTTCAGGTTTGTAGTGAGCAGGATGCTGCATGCCACGCTTTCCTTATATTGTTATGAGGTGTTTATCGCTTATTTATCTCCCAACTAGACGTCTACTTTATAGATTAATGTCACAGGTGTCTAGAGATTAAAAACTAGTCTTAACTAAGGTAATAAAATATCTAGTTAACATCTCACTAATCAGAAATCGTTTAACAAGTCATATTGCTGACCGAAACATTTGAAAACTGATAACGTAATATAAAGACCCACCTCGTAGTGTAGTGATACGCGTTTTTAAATATTATGAATATTATTCCGAGTTAGATTCCTAAAAGGTGTGAAAAATTCTAATTTGCGTTTTCGGTGGAAGCATATTGTAATTTACCAAAGACACTTGATACTTAAATACACATTTTCTTTTATTTTTAAAATAAATATTTTATGAACAATATTTTGAGTTTCTTTAAACAATTAAGAAACAACGTAATATAATGTTCGTTCTCCGGAGCAATTTGTGGTTCGGCAAACAACCAAGGAACCCTTAGTTATAAATCTATAGCGGCCTCCGTGGTGTAGTGGTCAAGACGCTTGACTCACAAACGGATGGTTCCGGGTTTAATTCCCGCGAGAACACTAAAAAAATATTTGATTATTCTTAAGCCTGGGCTGTGCTGAAATTCACCACTGTAATTGGGCCTCCTGGCCTGTTGTGGTGCAAAAAATTGTGAAAAATTGATTCACAAATTTGTCGAAAAAAAAGACCAAGACAATGAATCTTCCAAGCTTTCAAATTTATTTTATATTTAAAAATATTTAGGCTAACTTTTGATTTAAGTGGTCACTTTTTTTTTTTTTTCACTTTACACAACTGTGTAACAATCACCATTTAGCCAATGTTTGAAGAACCACATTCATTTGATTCTTCCATCTGTTCATTTTTGTGAAGTTAAAAAGCTGAAACCTTTATTAATGCGAGTGAGATTTATCTCACTGAATTATTGCACCTACTAGGCGACGCCTGAAAATGCCTTGCTACAAACATTTTTACCAACTTAAATTATTGTCTATAATTGAAATATTTACATAAGATCCCAAATATTTATCTTTATTTTATTTGTCAAATTGTGTCTTTATAATTTATCTCAGTATTTTGACTTTGTGGCCATTATATCAAATATTTTGATTAAAAGTGAATTTAAGGGTCACCCTCACTAGGGTAACCTGTTTTTTTAAGGAGGACTGTAAATTGTTTAAATTTTATAATTTTTTCATATTTCACATGTCATTTAAATATTTTTTTAAACATCATCTTTCCTAAAATTATGATTTATTTTTTGAAATATTGTTTCTTATAAAATAACTTAATTGTATGTGGAAGCGTTCATGTTGTAAATTAAAAATGTGTTAAAAATGGTACGCCAACAAACTATTTAAAATGGATATCAAAAAGTATTAATTTATACAGTATGGAGTTTTATTAAGAAATATCTAGAATACACTATCTATATTGTTAAGTATATAATTTCGAATTTTCCATTAGAAAATTATTTAATCAATATGCATATATATATATACTAATGAAATAAAAATATTTTGTGTAATTAGGATGAAACAAATAAAAAATCGGATTCTGTATGATTTAATACTAAAAATTAAAAATAGTGTGGGACATAAATAAGTAAAAAGTTAATTTACCTATTACCTATTCATAAACATAATTTAAACGGGAGAACATTTTAATTAAAAATTCCCAAATTTATAGAGAATTTCAAGAAAATAAAATAAAACTTCTTAACAACTCTTTAAGTCCGACAATTTGCTCATTTTAGCTACAAAAAACTCGATGACCAACCGCTTCTTCAATGAATATACCAATCAGCTCAAATCACACAAGTAGTATGAATTGATATACGAGTACACTCGTGAACTTGGCCAAAAAAAATACTCGCATTCTTCTGATTTGTCTAAATATTTCATAATTCGATGTTTGTGCCCCGAACCTTATATCTGGGAGTCAGTGGACCGTGAGGCCACAACCCTGTTCTACTTCCGATTACGGAATTTGAGCATGTACTTATTTATTTAAAAATGAGATCATATTATAATATTGACCCGTTGAGATATTTATATATTTCGATACAACCCAAAGATTTACTCTGCATATATGTCGAAACAATTCAATTGATTATTTCAAAAACGACCAATGTATAAAATCAATGATTTTACAGAAGGAAGAAAAAACGTTCCCCTGAAACAAAAGTATGTAAGGATTTGACATTCATTTCATTGTCGTACCATCAACTACTGTATTTCCACATTTGTACTTTTCGTATAAAACTGACATATGCATTCTAAACGAAAATCTTACTCACATTTGCATTCTTTCAATTCTCTTCTAAGATCTTAAAACACATGTCCATTTTTTTTATTCTCCACAAAAATCTGACACACATTTCATTTGCATTCTACACGAAAATCTTACGAATTGATTATTTCAAAAGCAAATCAATAATTTTAAAGGAGAAAGAAAAAACATTCCGCTGGAAAAAATAGGATACTAAGATTTGACATTCATTTCATTTTCATAGTATAAAAGCTGTAAAAATAAAACTGGTTTGACTTGCATGCATTTAATTTGTTCGTCCCAATATCGTTAAAATTGATTTTTAAAGTTTACAGTTTCTTCATTTTCGAATCAAAGAAGTTAACGGTTTTTCCACATTTGTACTTTTAAAAAAACTGACATTTGCATTCTAAACGATAATCTTACACAAATTTGCATTCTTTTGATTATTTTTTAAAATCTTATACATATATCCATCCTCTTAATTCTCTACGAAAGTCTTACACATTACATGTGCATTTTTCTCAAAATCTTACGAAAAAAACCGTCCAGTACCTAAGTAGGTTCTCATTCAGACTTCCGCATCGCGCAATCTATGAGACTATGTGGGAAGGTACTAATAATATCTGTCTTTAAGTTGAGGTGGCAGTGAGTTTGTTGGATGTATTTCTACAGTTTGTGTGAGAGGGGGTTATCACGCGCCGCTATTGTGGAGGGCCCCATTGTGTGTCGCGTGGGAACCGCAGCCCGAGCCTGCGCCCCCCGCCCCCGCGTCCTCAACCCCGGCCGGCGGGGGGCAGCCGTGAATGAGAGCGCCTCCATTGTGCGCTCCTCTGATGAAGCTACTATCAACGGGGCACCAGAAAACAGTATCGAATTATACGCGTTTCTGTCTCATTTGTTTGAATCAATCTTAAGACATTGGAACGGTTGTGACAAAAAACCCACGGTAAACAGCCAAACAGTTATTTAAAAAATATTTTTATTAATCGTAAAACCAACAGTTTCGGAAAATATAACAAAAAAGTAAGAAAATGCAACTATTAAGATATGATACATTAATGAAACTCTTTAGTATAGTTTTTTTCTTTTTTAATTGACTGTCGCCATCGTATTAAAACAAATTATTTTTATTCATAAGACATCATCAATTGAAACTGTCACTACCAATTGACCCTTATTGCAAATTAAGTGAATTAAAAAAAATAGTTAAACTTCTGTATTCCAAGTATTAATTCTTAGTATTAAGCCTTATTTTTTTTGGAAACCGTGTTGATATTAATAATTAATATGGGTGTTTTGTAGATAAATGACCACAAAAAAAAGGTTTTGGATTATACAGATTACAAAAATGTAATAAAAGCAATGAATTTACTTCAGCTTTATAATATTCGTTAATTTACTTCACCTGCAATGGGGCTCAATTATAAGTTTGACCAAAAAAAAAACTTTATTCTAAAATATTATTTGTTTTTAAAATGAATAAATTGCAACATTAGATATTTCAAACTATTTTTTTAAATAATTTATTTAGTATTGAAAATGAACCCAAGGAGTATTCATAGTACGAGAACTATATTTTTTTTATCAATTAATGTAAATAGTTATTTATTATACCTACGTGTTAATTTTTCTAAAATACTTTAATTTTTTGTTATACGTCGACCAATTTCGATGTCACTACCTCTCTATCATACGTTCTGACGATGACAAAATAACAAATATACTCGTAAGTGTAAATTGTCATACCACAAAATAAAACAAAAAATGTTCATTGTAAAAAAAAATTGATAAAATTTTTTAAATGCTTCATGAACAGATACAATTTGTATGTAAAAATAATACGTAGAGTATAAGGCGAAAAGTACAAATGAAAAAAAAAACGAAACGATACTAAACACCAAAAAGAGGCAAATTAATTATGTTTTTCCTTGAAAGTATGTGGTTGTATTCAATAAAATATTTATTTTGTTAAGTTAGTTCTTTTAAAATTTAAAAATTGAATAAAATCATTTATTATACGTTGAGTAGATTAATGACAATTCGGGTCTGAAAAATCGTGATTTTATAAGAAAATAGTAAATCTACGTGACTTCTGCCTAATACGGTCTAGACGTAATATCTTCATTATTCTGTATTAATTCACCAACCACTCAACAATCACAACTCAACACCTTCATAGCATCATAATATGTGATGTTAAAAGTAAAAAATACCAAAGTTTTTAGCAGCCAAACATGACGAAAAATTTTGATCGGGTAAATATTGCACATCCAAATTCCACTTTTATGGTATTAAAATTTTATAACATCGATTTCTTGATGTTAAATCGATATGTTTATGTACTATGCATAAGTTTATAGTTAGATTATCTAACGAGCAACGTGTTTGTTAAATTCATGTATTTTTCAACTTATTCATATTTTTTACGCAATAAGTTATAAATAAGACAACCAACCAACGCAACGCTGCAATTGATCTGACGATGCATTCTTTTACAACACTTATTTTGAAACACCTGGAGAAATCACATGAACGCAAATATTTATTTAAAAATAAAAAAAAACATTTCGTGAACATTACGAAACATCACTAGCCTACAAAGTGGTCAAATTCAACAAACCTATTTAAACCAGCTATATTTTGATATACCCTCTAAATTAATGCTATTAAAATTAATGTGATGTTGGTGTTCGAGACGGCACGAAACAGATCTCGCTTCACTGTTTCAATATTTTTCAATTGGGAACAATCTCATAATTTATTTAAGTTTCAATCCTCGTAGAAAACATGTCACCTAGATAATTAGACGAGTAGAAACAGAAAAGGGAAGAAAGCCATCAGAGGGAGAAGACGGGAGCACCATAGCCCGGAAAACTGAACGTAATGGAGTTAAATATTCAGTATTTACTTCAGGAAACAGATACATTGTTCACCGGCATTTGACACGAAATTCCTACGGTAGGTATCCGTCTCTTTCTACTTTCTACCACCCAGGACACTTTTCCTAACGGTGTTAATGTTTTCCCGAATGATCCTAACAAATCCCTTGAATTATTTATATGGTAATTTAACTTCAGAGGTAAGCCTTTTGACTGTGCGTACTGCCAATCGATCATTGGAAGGTTCTCAGAAGAACATTCACGTTCTACCAATCCGTTAATTGTTTTTATGTCGCTGTTACCAGACTCACGACTAGACGCACACTCTTCCACGAAGAGAAGATTACGTTTCACTTATGGACATGAATTCAAATGGTATTTTTTGGATGGTTTTGATATTCATTTAAACATGTTAAACCAAACACATTATTTTTAGTGACCGATCGAAACTTCGTTTTCGGTTTCAGCCTATTTCAGCCAGAAATTGGCCTTTCTCGACCGTTAAAAAATAATTTGGAATTATAAACTTTTTTAAGCACTATTATTGCCGTTTTACATTTTTCTCTTGTGTATACAAAAACATATATGTAGGTATGTACATAATTTTTTACTTTTGGATTGTTTTTTATATACATTTAGTAGTGTTTTAGTCCACAGTTTTTATTTATAATAACTTTTGTTTTTTTTTTCTTGAATCATTTTTATAACATTAAAAAAAAACGTATTTTTTCACTTTGTACTTCAGCACATAACATATATGTAGGTATGTATATAATTTTTTACTTTTGGATTGTTTTTTATATACATTTAGTAGTGTTTTTGTCCACAGTTTTTATTTATAATAACTTTTGTTTTTTTTTCTTGAATCATTTTTATAACATTAAAAAAAAAACGTATTTTTTCACTTTGTACTTCAGCTCATAATATTGTATGTTTAATACTGAAACTTTACTGGTACCTATGAATTTAGTTTAATTTTATATACTTACTCCCAAATTATTTAATTTTACTTTGTTTCCTGAATAAAATAAATCAAAATAAATTTTTGAGTATCTTTTTTGTAGATTTCGACATATTTAAACATGAGTTTAACAATATAACCCTGATTATTCCCAATAAACAAAAATGATGTTGTACAAAGTAAGCCTGATAATTTGTACTTTTGCAGTCGTGCATCATTATAACCACCGATGTATTCATAATAAAATGTCAACTATTAAAGCTAAATGAAGTCTTCTAACCCCAGAAGGGACAAAAAGTGTGGATAAAGCGTGGGCAGAGCTAATCGTGATTTCACGTCGCGTACCTTGAATTGTCACCCACAAACCCACAACATTTGTGGCCAAAGTCGCCAGGCCCAACCAATCGGTGAGGAATGTTGGGAACTGAGTGACCAGAGACCGCGGACGGGAAGTGAGTTGAGAGTGGATAGATTTATACCGGAGCATAGGCACATTGAAGTCCGAGGTGTGGATTTAGGAAATAAGGTGATGGACCCCATTATCGGTACTGTCTGCTTATTTGTCATACAGTTTAACACAAAAAAGGTTTATTTTCTTTTGCGTTCTTATTTATTTATTCATTCAAAATTACACTCGTTTAAATATTGATGAACTTAATTTTAATGACTCCCAAGGGGGTAAAATCCAGTCTTTTGTCTACAAATATTAGGTTTTTTAGGCTGTGCCCGTGTCAAGCCATAATAAGTAACAAAAAAAAATACATAAAATGAATTAAATTAAAATGACATGTGATGCAATGGAATAAAAATCCAGAAAAACAAAGTATAAATAGTAAATAATAAAATTCCAAAGAAAACAATTTTAAAAAAAAAAAATAGAAATATTTATCATAATACTAATTATACAAATTTAGATTCATATATAATAAAATATACCAAATAATAGTATCATTGAAATCAATAGAACAAAATATGTAAAAACATAATTGAAATGAAAATCGAGATATGATTTCTAGAAACTCACTCTATATTGTAGTATGAAATGAGAGTAATAAATAATATACCAAATAAGAGTGAGTACTAAATAAAATAATACAAAAATACGTAGTGAAAAAACATAAAAATATCAAGATATTTAAACCACAAAAAAGTATGGAAGGATAGCAAATGAATCGATTTCCGCTAATCTCGAACCTTGTCCCTTCTTTCTATTTATTATTTACCAAAATACTATAATTTTTGGGGCCATCTTCAACGAGTTGCAAATAACTCACTATAAAAAAAACAATAATTCATATTTATTTATTTAATGCACAAATTTACATAGACACAATTATATGTTTTTTTATGTCCCGACTTGTTAGAAAATTCCGTGTTAAGTCGGGACTCTTCGATATTTAAATCAAATATTTATATTATTTTTGATATTTATTTACACATTAAAAAAATATACAGGTAAACAAAACAATATGCAAAATAATCAAAACAATATTAAAAAAATAATCAAAACAATATACAAAACAATAATAGAAAAATGTAAATTATAAAAATTTATGCATCTCGAAAAATGGAATGTAGAAACGTTATATAATACTACGTATGACAGTGATGATAAACACATATTATACGATATACGTATATGAATAATAATGAAAACAGCAGCGATGTTATGTATTTATTCCCGAAGCAATCTCATACAGTGGTCTCTACCCCTCGATACAATCCAATTATGGATCTTCATCTTAAATAAAGACGTTGTTTTGGAGAACTTAATATGTTCATCCTAGACGTTGAACACTCTTGGAGCCATATATGAAAAGTATCTCCGAGCAAACATCGTACGCGTTCTCGGTATTAAGAAGTTTAAATTACGCGTAAACCTCGTACGGGCATTCTGTTGGGACCTCCTTCCGTAGTCGCCCGACCAGAAAATTGTCAATACATTCTTGATATAGATTTGACTAATATCAAGAACTTTTAACAATAGAAATAATGGTTCAGATGGGTAGGTCGGAGGGCACCAAAGCATAGCTCTAAGAATAAGTTTTTGCGTCTTGATTAGGGGGTTCATGACAATTGCCGAGCAACCTCCCCAGCTAATTATGCCATAAGCAGCCACCGATTGGAAAAGCGCAAAGTATACATTTTTAAGAGTGCTAACTTCCAGGATGCTTCTGAGTGAGCTAAAGACATGACACAGTTTTCTAAATCTAGATACCAGGGACTGAACCTGTGTCTCCCATTGCAAAATTCTGTCAATTACAATGCCTAGATATTTTATAGCATCTTCATTGTTCAATACGCAAATATCGCAAACAGCTTTGGGAGCTCTATTCTTTCGATTAAACGCGAATAGAGAGATGTTTTGAAAATGCTCACTTTCGTCTATTTGATATTCCATTTTGAAGGCTTGAAATAAATAAAAAAATAGATGTAACGCAAAACAAACACAATACCTAGTAGAGCAGAAATTTTTTCTTTCGAATGGGGTATGACCTTTATTTTTAATTTTTTGCTTTTATTGCTCATTTTTAAATTTGGAAAAAACGGACACAATTTATGTCAACACCTATTATTTTATTTTATTTGGGAATCATACAACTTAATGCAAAAAAGTTAAACAATATAAAAGTCAATGAAACGATTTTAATTCTAATCTAATATTAACTA
This sequence comes from Micrasema longulum, assembly GCF_059751315.1. Taxonomy (NCBI): domain Eukaryota; kingdom Metazoa; phylum Arthropoda; class Insecta; order Trichoptera; family Brachycentridae; genus Micrasema; species Micrasema longulum. Next base: position 36,760 of record NW_028278629.1, read on the forward strand.
CGCAACTTATGTGAACCCTACAGTATTTTGAGTTTGTCGAAATTTATGTACATAAGGACTGGATTTAGTCTCCAAGGTATTTATTAAGATTAAGATATTACAATAGAGACGAAAAACATTTTAGAGAAGGAAATATGGAAGTTTAGATATTTACAAGGCCTATGACCTGTTATTGGTTGGTTTAAGTAAAAAATACAAACTAAAGTAAAGGATAAAAAACATGAACGGTTCACTTAACCCTGACAAATATTTTTAAGTCTTTTTTTTATAATCAAAAAAAAAAAAAAAATGTATGCATTTAAAAAATAGGTTTTTTTAATGAAAAATACACACACTTCCATTTGATAAGATATTACAATTAAAATATGCTTTTTCTAATTAACTGGACTCAAAAGGCATTTATGATATATTTCTAAACATGGTTATTTATGACCAACAGAAAAAAGGCCAAAATTTTAATATTTCGGTAAATCATAAGAAATATATATCTTTTTATTTTAGTATAAATTTTAAAGACATTTTACATGGTACGGTTTGAGTGCCATTCCCCTTCTGTCTGAACATTATTACTCCTCGGGAGTGACTTGTCAGTCAGCGTCCGGCACCAGGACGGACTATGGACCTAGCGATGGTGGTATGAGGGGAGAGGGAGTCCCCGGGAGGGGGTGAGGCATTTCATTTCACCCGATTTGAACAAAAACACGCCCTGACCCGACAGATTTACTTCGCCCATGCATCGCATCGTTTAGATACGCAATCCAGGGGCGTGGTTTTTCAAAGATAGCTAAGAAAATATTTCATCAATAAAAATGGTCATTTTTATGCTGTTATTTTACGAAGTGATATTAGTATTCAGTGGAAAAATAACTTATACCTTTTAATAGGAAGACGCTGGTAAATGTGAACGTAAACGTAAAGAAGCATAATAATTTATTTCATACATTGGTGTTTTAAATAAAGGCTTATTAATTGTAGATGAATTTATTAGTTACTTTAGGCATTTTGCATTTCAGTCAAATTATTTATAAATTTTATCATAAATACAATTTTATGTTCACTTTGCCCAGCTAACAAGGGTACATCCAAGCTAAGCAATTACAGTTTAATATATGATAATGGTTTACAAGTCAATAGAAAGCACAGACTAATAAAATATAAACTTACTCGTATACATATTTTGATACATACACACATACACATACACACATACACTCATATACATACATACACATATACACATAACACACATGTACATACACCCATGCGCATACACATACATAAATTGGTACATTATTATTTTGTTCGCTTAATTTATTTTTAAAAATCCATTTGTCTTTAAAAAAATATTTATATCACTTATCAGATTACAAATGCATTTTTTTTTAAATGTAAAAGCCCGCTGAGTGCTTTTTTTTAAATATTAAAAAATTAAATAGTGTTTATTCGCGTGTAAATTCAATTTAGCTAAACCAATGGCGAAATACAATTTTATTAGAATATTGAGATAATTTTATGAGATACAAAAAAACATAAACGAGGGCATCATATGATCTCGGTAACTGAAGCAGAACCATTTATATCTTTTTAGAATGATGGCCGTTCTTTTAGCATTTTCTTTGTGGTTTTTACATTGTTTCCACAACTTTTATCTGGTGATGGTGCGAAGAGTACTACATTTCACAATTAGATACGGCTAGAGTTGTGTAATACTTCACAAATAATAAAAGGTGCTTTCGAATAATACCGTGCAACCGCTTCTGAAATACTTTGTCATACAAACAAATTTGAATAATATAAATGATTCTAAATGCGAAATCATAGATTTTTTTAAATGAAGACGATATTTTATCAACTCTCCATTCGTTTTATTTTACTTATTTATTCATTTTTTCTTCACATTATTTTTAATGTCTCAACTGGGTAAAATGGGAAAGGGTTAAAGGGAATTGTACCGGATAGCATAATCCGTGAGGCGAAACATATGGGGGAAGGTGTATATTTTGAATTGTGTAATTTGCTGCCGGTAAAACAACGTTGTGGTTACAAATTTATTGTAAATCACTTTGTTGATCCGGAATATAAAAGAAGAGTTTCCCGCACCCACAACACTAGATTAAAAACTAAGGGCTCCCTGATCGTTCCCCGAATTACAAATTACTTCGGAGAGCGAACATTAAATTGCGTTGTTCCAAGGTTGTTCAACGATCTCCCACAAACCACCATTAACATGAAAGATCTTCAAATGAAAAAAAAGAACTGAATAAATATCTTCTAAATACTTTGTATTGTGCCTGTTATTATATAATTTTATATAAGATAAATAAAATAATGTTAAATAAATCTTTCATTAAAAAAAATGTGTCCCACCGAAAAGTCTTTAGACTTAGTGGGGTAACAAATTGTAACATATATTTTAATTATTGAATAAACGCTGCTCTGCAGCATTGAAACTGAAAAAAATGAATAGAATGTAGAAATAATAGAAATTTTAAACTTCGCTTAAAACATGGTGCCAAAAGAGTCAACCTGCCACACCTACGCACATGTACGTAGGTATACATACATATATAATACAGTCAATTGAACAGCATCAGATATCTCATTCAAATACGTCCGAACCGTAACTGTACATAAAAAACTCAGCCTAACAATACTTTTGAAAGGGAAGTTTTTTGTCGGAAGACGCGATCACCCATAACACAGAATTCCCTTTTTATTTACAAATATGTATCCCACTCCACCATACTGATAAAGATCTTTAAAGAACCGGGTTGTAGTCCCGTGGTATTATTTTGCACTCATGGATCCAAGGTCCGAGGTTCAAGCCTTACTCCACCACAGCTCGATTCCCATTTTTTCAGCACATGTTATTTAACGGATTTTAGAAAATAATCTAAAAATAAAAATATTTCAATAAATAATTAAAACTGCAGTATTGCTTAACATATTAATCAATCAACAATACGCAAATCCTTGTAAATATGTACTAGATTTAACCCTTAAGAGAATTAATCAAGTTTGATAGATATTTCGACGGAGATCTTCGTCTGTATCTGCTCCATTGTACTATATTACATCTACTTCACAAGTATTTCTAATTAAAGCATTTTAAATTCGGTCTTGGAAGATTTTTCCAGTAATGGATCTTAAGAACTTCATTTTAAGTAGCCCTTTGGTACCCTATGGCGGTCACGATGGGTCTCACCTTAGAGTAATAACACGCCACTCTGATACGGACAAAAACTAATACATGATTATCAACCAACCATGAAGTTAGCTACAGTTTACAGCAATTCAACGGGCCGTAAGTACTTCGATCAAAAATTGCAAGCGCGTACCGAAACCGTCCGTTACGCGTTTGTTGTTAAAGTAAAAACCAAACCAAAAATTTGGTACGCTTTTGTTCTATGCTATTCTCACGCATCTCTTGTATATTCTGACCATTCCATCGATACGCATGTCCTTCATCATCATCAGTGGCGCTACAGCTCGTTGTGGGCCCTGCTCCTTCAGAATTTGTCTCCATTCGTCCTTGCACCCTGAGGTTCTTCTCCAGTTCGTCAGGTCAATCGCTCTTATATCACTTTCCACATTATCCAGCCATCTTAATTTTGGTCTGCCTCTGCTTTGTCTGCCTTCTGGAGTGGTATAAATAATCATTTTTGAGATACGGTTATCATTCTGTACACATGGCCCAACCGTTGTAATCTTTTTATTTTGATGTGCCATGTTGGGTTCGTCATATAGTGCCTCTAACTCGTGATCAAACCGTCTTCTCCACACTCCGTTATGGTTGACAGCACCAAATGTCTTCCTTAATATTTTTCTTTCAAATATCAATACCATATTTTCATCTTTTTTGGTCATAACCCAGCATTCGGCACCATATACAATGACCAGTCTGAGGAGAGTTTTGTAAATAATGGTCTTTGTTTTTCTAGTAGGCAATTTGGATCCCAGGTGTTTAAACAAGCCATAATAACATTTGTTTGCTGCCGATAGCCGTGCTCTAATCTCGCTACTATAATTGTGATCGTTAGTCATTTGTTTTGTATATTCTGACCTTGCTATAAATACGCATGTTTTTATTTCTCTATATTACATTCCTTAGATACCCGACACAGCTGATGCTTTGATGACCTATTTTTGGACTTCGATGTACAAATCGCCATGTCTTGAGATTTCTACTCCCAGATATTTGAAACTCATGATCCGTTCTACTGGCTTGTAGTTCAATAGTCAGCTTACTCCTTATAGGTTGTCTGGATACTGAAATACTTCTTGTTTTGCTGACTGATATCGACATGTTCAGACTTTGTGATACTAAGTGGAACTTATACAGCATTTTTTGTAAGTCATCCTCAGATTCAGCTATTATAGCATATTATATTAGTTGTTTATTGCTCACTTTACAACCCAGTCTTAAGTCAGTTCCATTTTCTGTAACTTTATCCATTTAAATATTAAACATAATTTATTGCCCTAAGATTCTATCACCTATTTATTTTAGAGTCCCAGTAACGCAAACCAGAAATAAATCTCTATTTAAAATTTCTAAATGTTCCACTAAATCTTTTCAAAATTCATTTGTAAATAGAACCTGCAATATGTGTAATCATCAATTAAATTGTATTAATATTAATAACATATCTTTGACTTCATTTAAAAATGAAATTTCCAAAAAAAATTCAAGTTATGATATTGCGCCTTGAATCTTATGCAGGTTATGTGCAGTTCGGTATGTAGGCACATAATAAATATACACTGAATGGTCAACTAAAGTTGTATTATATATTATAATGTGCAACTGTGTGACCAATATTCAAAAGTAGATTTATTTTTAATAATATGCATTACATTTACATTTTTAGTAATAATACATGTTGTGTATGAATTATTTTATGCTATGTATAATTTTTATGTGATTTACAATAACAATATTATGTGGAAGCCTCTAATTGGACTTTATGATATGTATTTATAATATAACTGTATGTTATAAATTTATATTTGTCTGTTAGCTTTCTAATGAAATTAAATAATAAGGCTCACACTATCTTCCCGCTAATGCAATTACTTGCTGGAAATCGCTTCGATAATTCATGATCAAATTGAAATTTTGTTAAATTTACAAACGGAAAATAAAATATTCTGTCAACCTGCCCTAAATGGATTGAAAAGTAGAGCGTGCGACGCGTGTCAAATTTATTAAGTCTTAACTTTCATGTTATTTAAAAAGTTATTTTAACTCCTGGGTATTTTTTCAAAAGAAGCATTATAAATGAATTAATGCTTATTCGATAACGTCTCTTTGGAAATGACCGCTAGCAGATCACATTTTTGACATGATACGCAAAGCAGAAATTATCGTTTTTGCATTACAGTATCAGGAGAGCTAAGGAAATGCTGACCCGACGATTTAGGCCCATTTCAAACGATCGTTCAAAACCACACGGCAGATTAATAAAAACATTTTTTTTATTTTGTTATTATTTATTTTATTTAGTTCTATGATTAACATAGTCTAATATATATTTACAACACAATATTTACATGTATACTTATTTTAACTTTATTTATCACTATTATACACTTAATATCCTAATTTATAATATTTACTGCTTCATATGTACATTTTCATTTATTATATTCACTATTTACACTGTACATTACCTAAAAATTTTCACATATATACTTTTTACATTTAATTTTAAATATATTTACATTTATTTCATTTTTTATGCTTTCTGGCATTTTCTCAAATAATTGTATTCCCTTGTACATAAGGCAGTTCTGGGACATTGCTTTTGATTTCTTTTCCAGTCTAATATTTTTAGATCCTCTTGTTGCATAGTTTCTATGAAAGAACTCATTATTTTTTAGTTTATTTTGAAAATATCTCCGAACTATTCTTTTAATAATTTTGTTTATTTCATTAGCAACATTGAATTTGATTCTTTGATCAATTGTCATGATATCTAGAAGTTGAATCATTTTCTTAACTTTTGTTCGTCTCCCACATTTTAATATTATCCTCATCGCTTTGTTTTGTATTATTTGGAGTTTCTTTAGATCTCCTTCATTACTGAAATATAAAATACTGAAGCAATAATCAATGTGGGGAACGATAATACTTTTAAATATCACCAGAGAGGTTTTAATGTCTAATTTATTCCTTATCCTTCCTAACAGGGATACCTTCTTTGCGATTTTCTTACTCGTATAGTCTGCATTTTTTGAAAAAGATAATTTAGAGTCAATCTAAACTCCTAGATTTTTTATGCTTTCAACATTCTCAACAACCTCTCCATCTAATTCAACATTGTGATCACTGTTAAAACAGCGTTTCTTACCCATTAACATACATTTTGTTTTTCCTACATTTAGTTTTAGCTTATTTGCTTTAAGCCATTTGAAGACTGTTTTTAATTCTGGATGGATAGACTTAATTTTTTTCATTTAAGAATTTTTTTCTAATGTTTTCTGCGTCTGGGCAGATGAAAAAAGCAGTCTTGTGTGTGAAATAAATAATGTTTTTGACTCGATGGCTACTCTCCGATAAAAATCCTGAAAAGGGAAATCAAGAGGAGATGAGTCCTCCTCATAGTGCAGTAGATGAAGAGCCCGTTCGCCTACCGTGCTAGAGGTCCTGGGTTCTATTCCTGGGACAGAATATTTGTTTATGCGAAGGTTTTAGACTGCGATATTTCATTGTCCATGAACTGGTACGTAAAGCGTAAGACTGATCACCTTACCTTCATGTAACGGACGATCAAGAAACTCTAAATTTACTTAACAAATGCAGTGCCCTATGCACCATTCAGAGTGGTTAAAGGTTAGATGACGATGAACATATTATACATAGTTTTGTGCAACATTCCCATTATGTTTTAGATAAAACTCATTTAAAGTTAAGCACATTTATTTATAAACTTATTTACACATTTACTTTTCACAATTTTATACTAAAAATTGATATAAATTGATGTTTATATTTAAAAAAATAATTCAATCAAAAACACTTAAAATTCTATTTTAAAATTAGAGCTAAAAAGTATAAAAAATGACCTACACATTACACAATTCTTTCTCTGGATCAACGAAATTGATATCGTCGGGTTTCTCGCAGAAGCCGGTAACTACGAATTTTCGAAAAATGAGGTTTATTCATAAGCGGCTTCAAATAATCTTTGTTTAAAAAATAAACTAAAATATTTTATAAACACAAAAAAAAAAAATATTTTATAATACTCAACTTGCAGTTGTATTTGAATAGTTGATTTAGCTTTTAATTTTTTAATCTGCAATATCTCACAAGTAGTCAAATGTAGTTACCAACTTATGTTAGAAACCCAACTAAGTACATATTTTATTCTAAGTACTTCTCAAAAACGTATTTTTTCAATTCACGCGTCCTGTTCTTATATTTCGGAATTGGTACTTTAAATCTTCGTGTCAACTGATTAAACAGTTAAAAAGCAATGTGTTGCTAAGATTTAGTACTTATTTTTTTTAATTTAATGGCAGGTAAACGCACTAACCAATACGCCTTAAGACCGACTAATTTCTATTCGTTTTTTCTTTTGGAGGAGACTGAATTAAAAAAATATATATATTTATCATAAAAATCAATCCACCTTAATTTTACCGTGTCGTGTGGATTTTTACGACCGGTGTGAAATCGGCCTTACTCCGCATTTTTTGAGAATTGCGATGATAATTTTACCGTGGGTGAACTTGGTTTCTCACGCCGATCAATTAAATCGAATCTGTTTGGCAGAAGCTGAAGACAATCACAATTGAATGTTTATCGAGGCAGCCCGAATTCACAATTTTCCACCTTCCCACGAAATTCTGCCACTTAAGAAGTGTGTGCCAACTCTTTTGCATTATTTAAATGGCATTTTTTGTCTGTGTCCAGGTGAATAGAACCAGAATCCTGGACGAGTGTTTTCGACTCATTCATATCTCTAGGGTAAACATCCTGAAAAAGGAAATCGAGTAGAAATATATTCTCCCTACTGGGTTTGCCGACTGGGCTTGAAACCCCCGGTTCGATTCCTGGTTTGGTGGACGTAAATCCTTTGGATAAGCACATAAGCTTTTAAATTTGTAATTTTCATTAATGTCATAATTGAAATTATAATTATTATTATGATTGTATGTTATACTGTTAATATTTATACTTTACGTACATTTAAACTTAATGTTTTATACAAATATTAAATAACATTTAGTGAAATTAACAAATTACAACAGGGATGGAGAATACCTTAAATAAGGGAATATTGAAGTTTAGGCATTTATAGGGCTTACGACCTGTCATTGGCTGGTTTAAGTGGCCACTTTACACACTGTGTAACATTCACCATTTTGCCTATGTTTGAACATCCATTTTTCTTCAATTCTTCCATTTGTTGATTTAAGTGAAGTTAAAGAGCTGAAACCTTTATTGTTGTAAAGAGATTCATCTGACATAATAATTTCACATACTAGGCAACGCCTGAAATGTTTGACCACAAAGTTAACGCTTTACATATAGTAAAAATACATTTAATTTTTTTATTGTAAATGCCCCCTGGGCGTAACTAAATAAATAAATGATCGAGTGTTATTAACTCGACAACTACTTTCAAGTAAATAGGTATATTAAAAAAATGAATCAAAAAGAGAAAAGAAGGAAACTTTATTTTATTTCAACTTTTAGTATTTATGAGTATTACTTATAAAGTAAAACAATACTAGTTTATGATATTAATTGGTATATTTATTTTTACTGATTCAGATTTAAGTAAATATTAAGTCAATTAGTTTAATACATATTGCTGAGAGACTTAACCATTATCATCATCATCACTCCCTTTCCGCACTTAATAGCGCATAGGGCACTGCATTGATACAACAATCGCAGAGTATCTTGATTATTTTTGTCAAATGAAGGTTAGGTGATCAGTCTTACGCTTCAGGTACCTGTCTAGGGACTATAAAATATTCTAGGGTGAAAACACCCTTTTAAATAAATTTTCCATATCAACCAGGTCAAGAGTCGAAACCAAGACCTCTGCATGGTAGGCAAACGCGCTGACCATTACACCACGAGGCCGACTTAATTACACTCGCCTAGTTTACAAGGTATTAGGTTTTCGATGCCCCGGACGTCCACTGCTGACTGTTCATCGGCAGTTCATTCCACAATCACGGAACGAAAAATATTAGGACTGTGGACCACTATTTGCACAGGGAATGGACGATGATCAATGATTTAAGATTAGATAAATAAATAAAATATTTGGTACTTGTGTGAAAATTCATTGACAATACTTTATTTTCCTTAATATGGGGATTTAGAATATTTTTTTTAATTTCCTGTACCTACATGGAAATACAAGACTGTAAAACAATTTACATAAAATAAAATATCATACGAACGTAAATAATTTCGTAACATTTATCGCATTCCCACTGAAACCACCGAATAAAAAATTCACCGTGTTGTGTCAGTCAAGAGGAGGTGGGGATGGAAAAGGTAAGGGGTGTTACAGTTCTACCGTTCCTTGTTGAACCCTTTTTACTTAAGTCTGACGGTTTTTGGCTTAACCCCCTTTCTGCAGATGTCCATTAATTCAACACATGAGTAAATTTATTTCCCAAAAATTTAAAATAGAATTGGCCTGTGGTCCTGTGGCTAATATCGCGGACTCACGGATCAAAGGTACGAGATTCGCACCCCGCTCTATTACAATTTGATTCCCATTTTCTTATAGTAAGTTATTTACAACGTGTTGAAAATTGCCACCAAAATTGAAATATTTGGGTCAATCATAAAAACCCAAATGCTTATTTAAAAGAAAAATATTCAATACATTTAATATTCTATCAAATTGCATAATAAAATTTGTCTGTCCTAGATTAGGAAAATGAATAGTAGCTAACAAAAATCTGAACTAAATAAATTATGCCCTCAATCGAATTTACTTTAAAAATCTATTAATTTGTAAATTATAATGAAAATAAAACTTTGGAATTAGTGTTATCCAATTTTAAATATTTTTTTTACAATACACTACTACAGTTTTGGGAGAGTACTCCTCCCATCGACGGATGATATAAAACTAATATTGTAAACACAGAATATTGTTGTACGGTGTCATATAATTTACACAAAAAAAACAAATTAATCGGTGAAACTTAAAGCAGGGTCAACAATACTATTATTTTATTTTTATTTGTTACTGTATTAAAAAAGCCTTCACTTTTTTGGTATTTTTTAAACTTATGTAATTATTCTGCATACGAAAGACATCAACATTTTGTGTGATTTATTATCTTTTTATGTCATTCCGCATACTCTTTTTCATATTGAATTTGTTGCGATTACATTTTCAACAAACGCTATCAAAATAACATATTTCAATCACTATCGTAATGATCGTCAGTTTTATATTGTTTTCGACATTATTAAAATAAATTATTAAATGAATTCATTAAAAGTAATATTAAATTTCAACCCTTTCATTTCAGGAATGTAATTTAATACAAATTTTTTAGGGAAAATTGTGCCAAGGTGATTTGAAAAATAATGTTAATTTGATACTTGTTATTGCTTCTGATAATGTATCAGTGTCTTTATTTACACTTTTATATTAACGCTGTATTTTAGGGGTGAAAGGGTAAGTCTGGGAAACTGATGAGATTAATATTTAATGCGATAAGTCGTGACAGTGGGATTTGACTCACCTCCCACCCTTCTCTTCCTCTTTAGTCCAAAAAACGTCACAGATTTCAACTGTTTGAGTAGCGCAGACTTCGCTAAACAAAGCAACCTAAGGCTGTATCTGATACAAAGTAAGAAAATCATATAAGTTTGCCATTTTAATACGCCGATTTTTTTAAAATTTGGCATTGAAAATATAGAGCAAATAAACATTAGATAGAAAAAAGGTATTTTCGATAAAAAATTCACTTAAAAGTTTTTATAAAAAAATGTAATTACTTTTCGACCGTAAAATTACGCCTTTTGGAAATTAGATATTACTTATGTACATTGACACTTGCATAAATACAAAGTATTTAAGTAACTTTTAATGTAATGATTTAAAGATAGATTAAATAAAAAAGCGATGAAACCCTTAAATTCTTAAATTTAAATTTTAAACAAAGAAATACGAGCATTTTCATTCACACAAGTTTTGTGGTATTTCCCTTAAACTTCTAGGTTAAATTGTGCTTTCAATGATATTAAAAATAAAATTCTTTAAATGTTTTAGTTCCAATTTTTATTTTAATAATAATAAATATTGTATGATTTTAGAACATTTTTAATGCCATCAAATGACCGGCTGACATGAACATTAAAATGTTCTCTATCATTCAATATTCATATAATCTTGTAATATCTATTAATATAAATAAATAAATAAAATGATCGGTCTGCCAGACAAACGGATGCTGGGAGTGGTTAGGAATATATCACAAAAAACTGTTTAAAAAGCCAACTCACCCTTTTAGTCCTTGTGTTATAAACCTTTTTAAACGAGGAGATATTGGATCCCAGAAATAATCCGACAAATTACTTAACCGCAACACCCGGTAAAAAAAAACATGTCAGATGAATCAAGCATTTTGTTATTTTTTCGATACTGCCTCCGTTAGAGTTAAATTTTGTTTATATATTTTATTTTCAGCGGTTTTGTCATAATCGTGTTAATGTTGTACACAATTGCTCGGCCCACCCAAGAAACGGGCCCTGAATGCCCCCCGGTTATTTTTAGCTCTTCTTTCCATTAGCCCCCTGTAGAAGAGCACAATGTGCCCCTAAATCCGAGAGCCAGAGATTGCCACGCACGTGTTGGTCATTTAATGTTGAAAAACCAATAAACATTTTGGTCTTGAATTTTAATCGTGGTTGGTTAAACGAGAGTTTTTTGCGAATTAAATTGTTTTGAGATTTCTAAAAATATTCGCGGCTAATGAACCGTGGGGCACTAGGTTGGTAGATAATTAATTGGGGCGCATTTCTATCATCTATTATACTTGAAGGTAACACAATATGAAGGATTAGGCTTGCACATGTTCAGATAATATTGATGGCTGCAAGAAGCAGCGTTATAGGTAAATGTTTTTGGCAAAAATTATTTTTTTCACTTACGAACAAAAAAAATTTTATTTAAATCATTACACTGGACAAGTAAAAAAAAAAAATTTGTCTCAGAAAGAAAAATATGCGATTCTGATATTAAGATATTCTCAATGGATTCTGAATATATTATTTTCTCCTGAACTCAAGTATAATATCGGTTGTTTTTTGTTTCCCCATCACACAAGTTTTCAAAGATACAGGCATTTATGATTCCAAACATTTTAATGCTTTCTCCATTCTTAATTGCATGCTATTTGAACATTCTGACTTACCTAAAAACTGTAAGTAACATTTTTAAATGCTTGCCAAGTTACATTCTCCAGTGGATTCAATTGCCTCAAACTTTTCCCACAAATACTCCCTCTTTAATTTTTGCATCACTTATTTTAGGAAACTTCTGTTTGAGGTATAAAATACCAGGAGTATTGTCCATGGCTTTGACGTAATTCTGTGGGTGATGAAGAAATTCCAAATACATTTTTAAAAAGAGGATAAAAAACGGTTTTAAGTGGATCTCGTGGGCAAAAATCATGCTAACCAGTCTTATCATTGACCTCTTATGGTTCACTATTGGTATCGCGACAAGTATCTATATGTAAATTTCTAAAAGGTATCTAAAACGCAATTTTTAATAAAAAATACAATGTTTATTTATGTAACTAAAAGATGCGTTAACATTAACAACGTTTTTGTTTCCAAAGGAACCAGAAGTATTGGTTGCCAAAAGTGTAACGGGCATTGCATCTTAAAGAAATGCCACATTTTTTTTACAATTTTAAATTTACACTTTGTATCCCGGAGCCGTGTAAACACGTGATTATATAACCACGCGTTGTGTCCCGGTCCCGTTTTCACGTAGTTTATGTGTATTCGGCCAGTGCTCAAAGTGTTAATGGCTATGAAATACTGTTTAGTAAAAAAATAATTTACTTAGAACTAGCATAAAAAATATTTTTTTAATATATATTTTTCAATTCCAGCAAAACGGTTAATTGCATAGTTCACGCCCCTAATATGTCACGATTCGGTTAAATTATGAATTTTTTGTGATTGGTCAATGTCAAACATATTGCGTTTATGAGGATACTTATTTTTTAACAATTTTATTCTTAAAGTTATGTATGAAAAGACACTCCATTTCACATATTTTTATCGGTATTCGTAGTGTGTGATATTTCTCAATTATAATATAAATTCTTTGGTAACGGGATTTGTAAATATTGCATGTACTTATACGAATGTTGTAAATAAAGCGCGTCAAGGCGGATGATGATGGTGATATTGTTATTAGCTTCAGCCATTTTCCCAAAAATATTCAGTACTATAAAATTATATATTATTAAAACAAAGTTCGATTATTTTAAACGTTGTCGTAATTTTATTGGTTATAGCTGCCTATAGACTAATTTCATGCCTTAACTGCACCTGAGGGACGTATAAGGATAATCTGGGATGTGAAGGAACTCTGGTCAAGGTGTACTAGTAGTTCAATATACTTATGTGTCAATTTCGATTCGTTTAATAACTCCCCCGTGGAACCTTGGTCACAGGATATTTAATCCTTAAAATGATATTACATAATTTAGCTAAGGTACAAAAATGGAAAGGATAAACGGAAATAACTGTAGGTACCTTACTTTAGCTTTTTGTAAATGAGAGTAAAAACTGACTCAATATTTTTTTTTCTGAGTGGTTTTTTAATTATATTAAAAATTGCTGCATCAGTCAAATGGCTCTTTGATTGCTGACATTGGTTATAGTACTTTAAGAATATTCTGTACAACATTTTTTGTTTGGATATACTATCTGTACTTTAAATGGTAGTTTCTACATATTTACCATATACCATGTTTTACAATAAATATTTGGAAAAACCTTTTGTTTATTATAAATGATAATATAACGTGCAGATATTCACTATTTTATTATAACGATTAGAATGTCAACTAAAACCAAAAAACACGATTTAAAAATTTAAGAGTGTATCTGGCCAGATGGGTAAAAAAAAACAGTGTTTTGTTTAGTGTTTCTTAAAAATGTACAAGAATTTTTTTATTTAATATATTATGTTTAGAGCATGTTACAAAATTATGAATGTTAAATGTTCCTCTCGGTACGAAACACAGCAGTGAAAGGGTACATTTTTTTAATATTCAAAAAATTCAACGATTTCAAAAGAATAAACAAATGCTTTTATTTCTAATCGTTTTTGAAAATATTTTTTTAAAACAGGTAAATATGGCGTGTGTTTTGAACCTTAATTTATAACTAAATTAAAAACTGGTTTTTAAAATAAAGTATTCATTTCTGTAATTCATTTTATACATATAAATGCAATGTGAGATTTTGTGGTTTAGAATTGGGTTGAGGTCCCATGGCTAGCGTATAGGACTTACGGATCAAATGTCCGTGGTTCAAACTCCACGCTACCCGCTAACTCGATCATTTTCTAATAGTGAGTTATTTACAACTCGTTGAAAACGGCCCTTTAAAATATTTGGGTAAATTACAAGAACGCTATATTTCTTTGAAAAAAAATTTTTTCGTCAAAAAAATTAGGTATTCATATTTAATTTCAAAATATTTTCATCCATGACTTTAATACAATTCGATTCACATAAAAAAAAAAATCAACCATTAAACTCACTATTTCTGGGTTTCAAACATTTTTTTAAGCCGAGTTTTATTGATAATGTGGACCTATAACTAATCTAGCTACTAATCTGAGTCCTGAGGCAATAATGTCCTTCCAGGTTGTGGATTAAATCAATTTATTTCTAAGGATTAGTTCATTTAAGCAGGGTTCATACATTTTCCGATTGTAAAGTGTACCCTTGATACTTGGTTTACTAACCCGACCCTTAAACAACGCAAGAAATAGGTATCATGTAATAAACGTCTCTTCCCTGTTTATGTAATGTAAATGAAATATTATTTTTAGATGAACGTAAGACCAATTCTTATGTCAGTTAAAATATTGAATCAAAACTGTTAACACTGATGAATGGGTGCTGCATTTTCATACAGTTAAATTTTTATGGTTTATTGTTTTATTGATTGAAAAAATAGATTATTTCTATTTCTATAATTTCAAACATAATATATATATTTATTTGAACAGACTGAACCGTGTAAGATAGAGATTAACCTGACCCGAGAACACTCCATTTTCATGTTAAACCTAACTTAACCTAACCAGAGGACAATAAATATTAATGTTTAAATTCTCTAAGCTTAATTAACCTATATTTGAAATAAAAAAAAACTTTATTCGTACAAGGATACATATTACAAAAAAATAATAACGTATTTCTAACTCGGTTAAGCTAAGAGCCCAGTGTTAAGTTAAGATAGAACATAATGGAAAGAGAAATCGTACATATTATTAAAAAATAAAAAAATGACAATCATAACAATATTTGAGTTTGTCCAAATGTTTGTAGACAAGACAATTATTACATAAACATAAAGTTTAATCAACATCTGGACATCACGATTAATAGTACAGGAATCGGTACGCGAAGTGTTACCAATTTAAAAGGAATGTTAGGAATTTAATAAATTGCCACAAAAATTTAAAGTACCTATTTCAAAATATAGAAACAGGACGTGCGAATTGAAGAATTATTTTTTCCAGAAGTACTTTAAATAAATAATGTTAGTTTATAGAGAATGCGCATTCTTGAACATATACCTTTTAATATTTCACCGTTTTTGCTTGTATATGTAATTTTTAATACTATTTAAATGTTATTTGTGTTTTTTTCTTTTTATATACTTTTTTTGGCTTGTATACATAATTTCAATTTTTTCAACGTTTTTGATAAAAAAAATTAACCTGTATTGGGTGTGCGCATATTTTGTTAATTAAAAAAAATGATTTTATTTTGTACTAGTTCAGTATGTATATATACATCCATGTAATTTTTAAACTTTTTCAATTTTCTTTCCCAGATTGCATAATGTAAACATTATTTTGAATTTATTTCCATGCCTAGTATTCTGTTTATTCTGTTATTTTCAAGTATTTTTCATACCCTTTTTAATTTGTAGTATATCATAATTTTAATTTTTCTGCTTTTGTTAAATAATATTATAGTTTAAAATTTAAAAACGTCTCTAAAAAAATTATTATCTGTATGTCCCTAAATGAGTTTTTTTTTAAAAAAACTCCTTGGGAATATTGTATATAATTATGTATAATATGTTTTCAATATAATAATAAAAAAAAATATAAAAAAATTCTGTAATTTTGTCAAGTTTGATTTTTTAAATTACAAAACTTCAGTAGGTACTTATATCGTAAAAAAATATTTAAAAAAAATAATATTGTTCGATGTAGCTGCTTTTAGCGTTCATAAAAGCATCGAGTCTGTCTAAATACCCGTATGCAGAGACAAAACTCAAGGTGAGGAAAGTACATTCTAATATCAAATGCAGAAAATAACCCGAAGGTGAAGACAATGGAATGTACTCTCCTCACTTTAAGGTTTGTCTCTGCATACGGGTATAAGAAGGCTACTCACGCTGCACGAATGTGGGCTGGTGGTATTTTGTCCCATTCTCGGCAAAGAGCAATCTTCAAGGCGTCGACCGTCTCATATTTTTTAGCAAATACTTTGGTCTCTAGAATGGATCACATGCAAAAGTCAATTAGGTTTAAATCCGGGGAATATGGAGGCCACTGTTGTGATGCAATGAAGCTGGGAACTTTTTCTTGTAAAAAACGTTGGGTTTCACGGGCTTTATGGAATTGTGCCGAGTCTTGTTGAAACGTCCAATGGTTTTACCGATTTTTTTACGTGCCCAAGGTAACAACGCATCATTTAAAATCAATCGTAGTTCATTTTTTAATATGCGCCCCATGCCTCAAGTTGACACATTGAGATTTTTCGCCAATGAAACTGCGCTTTATCGTGGATTAAGTTGAATACTAGCCTTCACCTTTCGAACCATTTCTGTCGATGTTGCTGTTTTTGGATGTCCACCTCCATGGCGTTTTTTATGGTACCAGTATCATTGTAGCGTGAAATGATCCGATACACAAACATTTTGTTCACATGTAAATGTCGTAGCTCATTGATAATGGCTGGTTGCAATTTTCAAGTCAAATACAGAGCAATATCACTGTTGAGTTTGAATTTCATTTCGATAACTTTTTTGAACTGTGACGTCAAACGGTATGCGTTGGTAGAATTATTAACAATATAACAGACTGACACCAGCCGCGTTTAGTCCATACATACTATGAATGCAGCGAATCCCTTGAATATTTGAAAGTAAGAATATGTATTTTATTGTTAAAAATTAAAAATATGAAGAAAAAATCCAAAAATATTCCTGAAATTATCGTAGAAAATGTTCGAGCGCACGCAATTTACAATTTCAAACAATATTTTCAGTATACACACCTAAATACGTATGCGTATTTCCTATATCAAAGTACCTTAGCATAAATACGATTTGATACGCTGGAATCTGGATACGACTCTTCATTTTGAGTCCAGTCTTATTACAAATGTTCGAATTTCCGCGCATGCGCATTAAAGTTCATAAAGTTGTAAAATAAACATATTACAATAATTACTTATAAACTATTATTGGCTTATAATATTATATGTAGATCTATTTTTCTGGTAAGTACCACGTAGCGGGACATTTGACTTTAAAAAGTAGTTCATTGTCCTCCTTACAGTGAAAGTGATGAAAATTTCACTAAGTACTCATACCTTTATAATTAAATTAACAACAGATATTTTATAAATCCAAGTTTCGTATAAATACTCGTGTATATATTAATATAAATACAACGTATACAAATTATTTGTAAATCAATGTTTGTAATAGTTGCACTTTATACATGGTTAATGGATAACCATTTTTATCCAACAGAATCTGGTTTAAACTATAAATAAAAATTCAAGGTCGAGATCGAGACTTGGAGTTAAAATTTAAACTCAATAACTCTTTTGTATGAAATCTCGCCTATCGGTAAAAAGTGCTAATGTTTCCCACAGTGCAGCGTCGCGCGTCGAGGCGAACCATAACGACAGCATTATGTCTTGAGAATACTATTTCTGGTAATTAGCATGGAACTGGTGCTGTCTACTGACTACTGACTGGACTTAATGCTGACGGAGGTGGAGATAATCAAACGGCACGTTATCGTTTCGCTACAGTCTAACTTTAACATTCCTCCATCGATTTATTTGAAGTGCTAATTTTTGGTTTTCCGTTTTTGATTAGTTGACTTTGTATTTATTTTGGGTATTATCCTTGGCTCTACCCGACCGAGTTTCTCCAGGGTATGATTGGCTACAACAGTTTAGAGACAAGAAGGAATTTGTATTTGACTACACATTTTTATCGGTTGTTGCGCGGTGTGATCGATAATTCTGAGTATTGGTTTGTATGTTCCTGATAATTACCTAAAACAACGTCAGCATAGATTGTTTCATATTCCAATATACAGGACCAACCTATGCTAGGACTGCCTATGGTTATGCCTGTTAGAAGGGCTACCACTATGCTGAACAACATCGCTCTGGATATTGATCTGTTCCATGTATCCGAAGGGGTTTTCCGGAGGAGGATTCTCCTACTTTGACATGGATCTCTTTCATGTATTTTCTTCTTTTTTATAAAATGTACGTATTGAATATCTGTTTGTAATGTATATGTTATATTTAAATAAATGAATTGAATTGAATTTGCGTAACATATAAAACATAATTTTATCCAACAACTACCCCTTATTTGTTTTCTGAGAATATGTAGTCTGGACATGAAACTTTTTGTTATCATAATTCCCCTTTCGCATCCAGTGGTGCATAAAGCACTGCATTGGTGAACCAAATGGACCTTTTTTTGATAATCTGTTACATGAAAGTAAGGTGATCAGTGCTTCACTTCAGGTGGCAGTGGGACTATGATATATTGCAATTTAAACGAATGCGTTTGTATGAAGAAAAGTCAGACCGAGTTTCTTCTAAAGTCGGATATTGTCATTCTTCTTATAACCATATTACAATTACACGAATGGTAGCCAAAACGTATGTGTAATGAATTTAGTTAGAAAAATCAATTTCCACTGTGATATTTAAAATAAATATATATTTACAACAATTTTTACGTCCTGTTAGCAATATTTAGAAAAAATACTCAACTCCGACGATGCCCTTCATACAAGCCACGAAAACATTAATTTTATAAACATGCAATATTATAATTATAGTGAGAGGATTTTTAGTAGGTACGACACTTTACAATAAAATATATATATGAATTACATAGGCAACTCTACTTCCCCTTGAAGGGAAGTAGTGGGATCCAAAATATGATTTAGGTACTAACTATTCTACAAAATCTAACGAGCCCGAAAATTAGATGGGTTCGATCCATTTTATCATATTGAAATTGGAATTTCATTGTCCTCAACGCATCACGCAAATATTCGCCAAGACCTAGGGCGTTAATTAAGGAAGTACTTATCCTTAGACCCGTGACATTCTTGGTGAGTTTGGCGGGACCAAGTGCGGGTATTGAATAGGCATTTCTTCGAATACTGATTAGGTAGTTGGTGTAAAGCGGTACAAATATAACAGTCTTAGAATATTCTCGACTCCAATTCTATCTATGGGTGAGATGCTGTTAAAGATTTCCAATTCCTTCAAAGGAAAGGCGCCTAGGCGGTCTGACTTTTTTTCATACAAACGAATTCTTGTATTTTCTCCTTGGATTATGGCGCTAGAGCAGTGATTTTTCACACACTATACATATATATTTAACATTGGCGGGTCTCTTTCGTTTCTTTATCGTATTTCTATCCGAAAATTTATAATGTTTCTTTTCTCAGTATTTAAAGATAGGTTTGTAGATGCAAATAAATTTGCTAGTGATTGTAACTTTTTGCTTATATCTACATCGTGTGAGGTAAACTCTGTCACACACCAAACCACAATGGTCAATATAATAAGAACAAATATTAGCATATTCAGAAGCGTTTCAAATCTAAAATAAAAAATTTATAAAACTTAACGGTTGCTTACTTACTCTACAGGGGAGAAAACAGGAGTGCGGAATTTAGTGTTTAATCCGCTTCTAATTTTTTTTTTTTTTTAATATGCCAATATACGAATATACTCATACCGATCATTGTTTTCTCGGATGTGACAGGGTTCAACAACAGTTGAGACATTTTTTGAATCTCCTGTGCAGTCAAAAAATACTGTTGTTAAAAATAAATAGTTTCTTATGGGAGCTAGGATCATCCAAAAGCCCAAAAAGCTGCTGGGTTTTATCTGCTCTCTTTGGACGTACGGCATTCAAATATGATAAATAATTTTGAAAAACAGAAAAAGTTCCGGCGCAGAAAATTTCATTCTGATACTATTAATCTAATAATAAAAACTACCAAATCGATTTAGTTTTGGGGTGCGGAAAACAGGACAGCGACACGTCGAATCTGATGATTTAGCTAGGCATACTTTATCAGTCCGACGTGCAGTTGTATTTTTCTCACAGAACCGGTGAAGCATTTGCGAGAGAGTGAAATATCGAAATTCCCAGACACCGCCTATCCTCTTTATGTGGCCACTTTCGTCATCATCATCACTCCCTTTCTGCACCTAATAGTGCATAGGGCACTGCATTGGCACACCAATCGCAGCGTATCTTGATCATTTTTGTTACATGAAGGTAAGATGATCAGTCTCACGCTTCAGAGTGGCAATCTTTCAATACTGTGTAACATTCTGCCTAAGTGTAATCTCGTCCATATTTCCTTACTCTTCCATCTGTTGACTATTTATATTTTTGCAAAATCTTGCTATTTTTAGGGTGAATAAAATAGGGTCATAGTTTCGAATACAGGACCCTATTTTCCTCACCTAATTTCGGATGCAACGGATTAGTTAAAAAAACAGCCAATGAGAAATATAATTATTCCAGACATTTTGAGGAAATAATTTTGGCTTTCTTGTTAAATCCTGTACCCTTCTCGTGACCACCCTTAAAATATTTATTGCACCTAGCCCAATCTTCCTCACGTGTGTCTTCTTAATATAAATTTAGGCACACCATCCACTTAGCATCTTCCGGATCTTCAAAATCGAAGAACTCTTCAAGCTCGTCACCTGAAGAACTTGAAGAGTTTACTGGTACTTATTTTTTTTTCATAGTTTTCCTGGCGGCGACTGATTTAGGGTATTCGAAGTTTGGAACGGTGTGTATTAAAAATTGTACCAAAATTATTTGACAGCTTGCTTGCCAACATAATCTCGTAAAATTTGACGTATAGGTAATCGACTTGACATAGCAAATAGACTATGACACCTTCATATTGAACTACACAATAAAGTAACTCGGCTCGAACCCTATATCGTCAAAAATTGGATTTTCACAAAAAACTTTAAATATTTTTCGCCTTTTTAAAATTTTTCTCTTTTCAATTCTTTTATACTATTTTACTTCATCGCTGCGACAATGCGACACATCCGTAAGCTTTTGATTGTATAGGTCAGTGTTCTTCAACCTGTGGTTTGTAACATCCCGGGGGGTCACGGGCACAGGCAAGGCCTTGTAGACTTTTACATGTTTTATAAATAAATACAAAGACAAATGTATTTGTTTTACAAAAAAGTGGCAAAAACTTAAAATAAAAGTTAATTAAGAAGAAAAAAAACATACAAAAACCCACGTTCACATATTTTATTTTATTTTATTTTTTCATTGCTCGGGACTGCGACACTGCTGCGAGGAAGTAAGCCACGGGGGGCGGGGGGTCGCCAGCTAATATTCCACTCGTAAAGTAGCTCGTGTTCAAAACGTCTAAAAAACACTGGTACCCATAAGGGTGAGGGAATCGGGTTGTGGTCCCGTGGCTAGTGTCTCGGACTCGCGGCTCAAAGGTCCGTCGTTCGAATCCCACTCTACCCCAACTTGATTCCCATTTTCTAATTGTGAGTTATTTACAACTCGTTGAAAATGGCCCTCAAAAATGAAATATTTGGGTAAATCATAAGAACGCAAATATTTATTTAAAAAAATAAAAAAAAGTAAAATATCTCCAATTTCTGATAAAATGCTTTTTCTGTGCTCAATGGGTGTTTTTTTAAATTTAATTATAAATAATTGAGATCGATACGAAAATGTATAATGAAGGAATACTGAAAATCTTATCTCCGTGTTTATTATTTTCACAGAAATATAAAAGTTATTAGATGCAATGTGTACTGGGCACACATCACCGGGAAGGGAGAGTTAAGCTGATATGTTTTTAACTTATATTACACATACTTTAAAAAAATATATATTTTAGTGTTATTGGCAACTAAAATACCTATCTAGTACTGAAATAGGCTTCGACTATTTAAGTGGGAGTTCCTCCGTCCAATCTCCGTCCCTTGGCACGCCCACCGACCAATGGGCGCCTCTCCCGCGCCCACTGGTGCCGTCTCGTCTGCATAGTCGCTACCTGACTGTAGCGCCGTCTCCCTCGCACCCACATGCGTGGGCGATGGGAAGAGCTAACCTGTGGGTGGCGTCAAAAGAAGTTTTTAAAGAATGGAATTAGGTATGAACAAAAATTCAAAACCAAAGAATTTTTAAATATCAGGATCATGCAAATTAATTCCTTTAATACAGGTACCAACCTATATTTTTTTATTGGTGTATTTTTTTTATTTCTGTCGAAATAATTCGAAATTATTCTAAACAATTTTAGTTAAAACATTTTTTAATTTATTCAGATTTATGTATGTAATATTTAATACCTACCAATATCAAGTACCTCCGTTTAGTTGCAACAATTCGCGAACATTATACTCTTGTAATGCTATTCTGCTTAATGCATTTTAAATCCGAACTTCTGACATCGTTGATTGGTCCGGACATTGACCGTCGCTCAAACGACGTCGATCAATTGGTTGGGTTGTACAATGAGGTACTATCTAACCTGATAGACAAACATGCACCATTTACTACGAAAACTATTCGAAAAAGGAAATCTGATGCATGGTTTGACGAAAATTGTCGACTCAAAAAGAAAGAGCTAAGACGTCTAGAACGCAAATACAGAAACACACTGTCAACTTTGGACCGATCAATATGGTTAGATATGCAGGCCTCTTATAGGACATTTATAAAAGAAATAAAATCTAGTTTCTGGTGTACAAAAATCACTGAACAGAAAAAGTCTCCAAAACAACTCTGGCGAAGCCTTCAATCTGTTCGTGGTGACTGTATAGCAGAGACATCTAACACAAGCGCTACTGCCACTGATTTTGCCGACTTTTTTACAAATAAAGTCGAAAAAATCAGACTGGCGTGTAGTTCAGCGAAAAAACCTGTAATTTTAGATAATGCCCTTCAAAAATTCAGTAAATTTGAACCAACGTCTATAAATGAGGTTAAAAAAATTGTTGCGGCATTACCCAACAAACAATGTATATTAGATCCGATGCCAACATGGCTTTTGAAAAAATGCATTAACGTATTAGCTCCATTTTTAACAGATTTATTTAATACATCCATGGAGCGCAGCATTGTTCCGAGAGCCATAAAAAAAGCAAATGTAACTCCACTTTTAAAAAATTCCCAACTAGATGTGGAAGATCTTTCCAGTTTTCGCCCTATTTCAAATCTTCCCATCGTATCAAAAATACTAGAAAAAATAGTTTCTCACAGGCTCGTTAACTATATCGAGCGGAATTCTTTATTTTCGGTAAGGCAATCGGCATACCGACGTTTTCATTCCACGGAGACGGGAGTGATAAGAGTACTGTCTGACATTATAACGTCGGTGGACTCTGGTAATCTGGTGTTGATGGCTCTTCTGGACATGAGTGCTGCATTTGATACTGTAGACCATAATATTTTGCTTGAACGTCTGGAGAAAACTTATGGTATCCGTGATCAGGCACATATGTGGTTCAGTTCATATCTTAATAAAAGAGAATATGCAGTCGTGTTCCAGGGTAAAAGCTCAACCAACTTTCGGGTGTCTACAGGAGTGCCTCAAGGGTCAGTACTCGGACCACTTCTCTATCTCCTTTACACTAAAGATATAGAGAACATTATCAAAGAATGTGGATTGTGGTCGCACTGCTATGCAGATGATACGCAAATTTATTTTTATTGCAAACCAGGCGAGAGAAGTGTGCTTGTCAATTTAATTGATGGATGCATCAAGAAAATAGGAAACTGGATGGCTGAAAACAGACTAACATTAAACCCATCAAAAACTGAACAACTGTGGG
Source organism: Micrasema longulum (assembly GCF_059751315.1). Lineage (NCBI taxonomy): Eukaryota > Metazoa > Arthropoda > Insecta > Trichoptera > Brachycentridae > Micrasema > Micrasema longulum. Next base: position 61,156 of record NW_028278629.1, read on the forward strand.
TGGCTTCAGCCAGACGACAGAATTTGATCCAGGATACGGCTCTACCCAATGTAGGGAGTGCCGTTTTACCCACCGTTAAACTACTGGAAGTTTTACTCAATTCTGACCTATCTCTTGACGCTCAAATTAGTAGAACGATAAGTTCATGCTTTTACCAGCTGAGACAAATTAAATGCATACGCAAAAATTTGCCGGTTGATGCCGCCCGTCAATTAATAAATGCGTTTGTAGTGTCTAGAGTCGATTATTGTAATGGTATCTATGCAGGTCTACCAATGAACAAAATGACTCGCCTACAATCTGTATTGAATGCCGCAGCGAGACTTATTTTCGGAATCTCTAAGTTCAGTCATATCACTCCACTACTTCGGGAACTACACTGGCTACGTTTTCCACAAAGGGTCGAATACAAACTCTGTTGGCTTATGTATAAGTCACTGCACAACTCGGCTCCGGAATATCTAAGGGAACTATGCATTCCAGATGAACTAGCTGACAGGCGTCTCACGCTTAGATCAGCTACGTCTACGGCGAGAGGAAAAGTTATTATACCTCTACGCAAACAGCGCACTAAATTTGGTGAGCGCGCATTTGCGGTCGCAGGCCCTATGGCATGGAATGCTCTCCCAGCAGAGGTGCGAGGCTGTGAAAGTGAAGTGATGTTTCGGAAAAAACTTAAAACCCACTTGTTCTCTAAATCATTTGAATAAATCCGTAGCACGTGACAACAAAATAAATTATTTTAATCAAATTACAAATTTAAGGCTTCAATTAAATTAACTTAACAGTAGAATCACCATGTAAAGCGCCCTTGAGGTATTTTATTACGAAAATGGCGCTATATAAGTTATCCACAATAAATAAATAAATAAATAAATAAATATTCTGAATCGACTCCATGTACTCGCCAATAACTATTCCAACGTTGCTGATATTTTTCACACAAAGTATAGTTTACATAAATCAATTTATTATATGAATAAAACACGAGTGATACTTTAATCCACAAATTTGGAATATCCAGTGACCGGTTTCATGGCTTTCGCGACATCTTCGAGACTGGTCACTGGATATTCCAAATTTGTGGATTGAAGTATCATTCGTGTTTTATTTATATAATAAGTTACAATGAACTTCCATCAAGAATTTTCACTTACAAACTTAAATGTTTTATATAAATCAACTCTATTTAATCATTTCAAAGATGGTGAACGGTAATTTACATTTTTAGATTATAGTGCTTTCTATGTTTACTTTTGTATTGGTACTATTGTGTACCATATTTACGTGTAAAATTATTAAAAAAAATAATAAATTGTTATTATTATAACTATTTTTTGATCATTTTTTTTGAGACAAAAGAATTTTATTGTATTTAATATACTTATATTTTGTACCTCTTAAATAAAAAAAATATATAAATCCTTTTCCTTTTAAAATTGTATAGACGAAGTAGGAAAAATACTGTGTTTTTTAACAAAGTTATTTATTTATTTAAAATATTAATTTCTTTATGCCAAAAAGTCGCATTTTGATGATTTTCTCAGAATGTGCTCCGAGTCACATGGCCCATATTTGATGTGCAACGACGATATAATATTTATGTAACATGATACTTTTCAATTTAATTTTGAAGTTGTTCACATTATATTGAAGAGTTTATATTTTATTTTTAATATGCATCTTTTTAAGGTAAAGGGCACTGCGTGCCGTGTATATTAATAAATAAATATATCGATAGTGTGATGGCAAAAGAGCACCTACATTCTGTCATTTTATATAATGCAGATTTTTTCATAAAATGTTCTAAAATTCGATGCTCTTTCATAAGACAAAATGATCAATCTCTTCAGAGCTTTTTTCTAAGTGGCAATATTAAAATATGAGGTTTATCTTTTTGTCGGATGAAGTCATCAGATTTTTTACATATTTTATTTATTTATTTATTTAAGATAATAAATTTGTATCTAATAAACACAAGTTACTATTTTTTGGAGGTTCGAATTACATTATGCTTTATAAAAATAAAGGTAAAATACTTAAAACAATAACAATCAATATTTTTACAGCATTCACATCATGTAAGTAATTTTGATTCTATCGCCAAAATAATTTTAATCTAAAAACTGACACCGGGAATCGAAACATACCAATTTATTAATACTCGTTTCCTGGCCAGTGCAGTCTGGCGATTGGTGGATTTACAAAATAATTATGTGTACAAGACGCCTGAGAAAGGTAGACTGCAATCGTGTACATCTATTTGGTGCTTTTGTACTTATCAGTCTCGTTAAATCTGGAACTTCCAGTATTCCAGTCCGCAGTCACATCTTAAACAATATTTATTAATAAAAATAATGTGACCTCACTGGGGTTACCCGCGCCGCATAACCAGCAAGAATTTTTTTTAACAGTGTTTTGAGTATTTCCAAATGCTTGCAGACTGACTGGATTTCCTCCCTAGGAAATTTTTTATATTTACATTTGTTGCAACAGAGAGGGTAAATATTTTTGAGAAGGAAATATAGAAGTCTATGTATTTACAGTGCCTATGACCCGTCATTGGCTGGTTTAAGTGGCCACTTCACACACACACATATACTGTTACATTTATCATTCTACCTATGTTTGAACATTCACATTTCTTCAACTCTTCCATCTATTGACTTTTGTGAAGTAAAAGAGCTAAACCTTTGTCATGCGGGTGAGATTCATCTAGCTGAACCAATTCACCTACTAGGCTACCACTTAAAACAATTTTCCAATTTTTATCAATCAATAAGCGCTGCTTAAATGAACACACCATGGCGTTTATTCCGAGAGAGTTCATAAAAACACACAATTTATTCTATACTAAGATGTATTGGAATTGTTAAAGAACGATCAAATTATTAAAAAGCATTTTTTCTGCCTCTATTTTCGACAGATAAACGCGCACGTCGAGCAAATGGTCGAGTTCTGGGATAAAACAGTATTGTATTACCCACGTGTAAACGGCCTTTAAATAAAAAAAAGTATTTCAAAATTCATTCTTGTTTTTCTCCAGAAAGCAGTTATTATAATAATTATGCGTTCGTTAGAATAGATGGAATATGCAATTCGCATTGCAATATTCGACGCAGTGCACGTCATACGACTACAGTTGGACTAATCAATCCAGTACGTTTCGGGATAGACTAGCGACAGGACGGTGGATGCAAAAGGCTGAAATTTATACTACAGACTGTGTTCTGAATCCAGAAATAGAACTGGCGGCTGTCAGCACGGTCGCTTTTCAATATTTCAGCAGGCCTGAAAACCTGAAAACTAAACACGGTGAAAAGAGCATACTGAAAAGCGCAGTGGATGATTCCAAGATGGACGGATAAAAATATGGGGATTTCTTTAGAAATACATAACGAAAGTAAAAATTAGTCACTAAGTAAGTGGTTACTTATCTACTTGTATCTGTTTAAGACTTAAAGTATTCTCTCCCGCTTAAAGAGAAGCTCTTTAGCGCTATTGCATAGAACAAAAGCGTTCCAAATTTTTGATTTGGTTTTTAGATAAAAAAACAAACGTGTAACAAACGGTGAATTCGTGGTTGATGATCAAATAATAGTTTTTGTTTGTATGGGCGACTCTATTAGCAAGTGGCATATTATTACTCTAAGGTTTAAATTTAAAACGTGTACATATTATCAAAATATACTTACGCAATATTTTTATTACTTATTGGCAATGACGTATAAAAGAATAAACACGTCACAAGCGTGTAATAGATGGAATCTGGGGTGCAATTATAAATCTTCTTTATCCCCCTGGAGAGTGGTTAATTTAGGGATATTTATTTTTTCCATGCGACAAATTTTTGCTTCATATGTGGCCACAATGACGATTAAATGTAAAAAAATATGAACACGTGAAATAAATTAAACATATTTAAAATTATCTCAACAGAGAGAGAAAACATTATTGAAAAGGGAATATGGAAATCTAGGCATTTACCTGTCATTGACTGGTTTAAGTTGCCATTTTACACACTGTGTAACATTGCCCTGTAAATGCCTAGACTTCCATATTCCTTTCTCAAAAATGTTTTCCCTCTATGTTGAAATAATTTTAAATATGAATAACTCCCTAGGGAGGAAATTCAGCCAGTCTGCAAGCATTTGGACATACTCAAACATTGTTGAAATAAACATGATGATTTTCATTTGGAACCTTATTGCGAACACTTAATTAGGTTGAATTGACCAAACCCTATTAGTTTTATTTCAGTTTTTGAAGCAGCTTTATTTATTTATTTACCGTTTGACGTTTAATGATCAGTGTAGCCATTGTATGAAGCAAAGTGCCGTCGCATTAAAAAAATAAAAACCTTCGAATTAATCACTCTCTTTGGGCTAGAAAATATCCAGAATACCACCGCGGAATTTGTGGGTTCCTTCATTCTTTAACGAACTTTTGTCGTGATCAGACAAGACGCCACGAAGAATAATCCGGCTGTGTGTGACGAGAAAACACTTTAATTACACTGTTACTGTTAAAAACGGTATGGATATATCGTATTGTAACACAATTTGTGGAATTAGATATCTTTTTTTTTTTTTTTTTTAAAAATATTTATTTATATATACACCCAATGGGCATTTTAAGGACATATTTATACATTTCAAATCATTATTTAAAAGTGTAAAGACTTAATGGTATAAAGTAGACTTTGTGGGAGTGGAAGCGGGAGAGAGGTGTTTATAATTTAATTTAATTTAGTGATCGTTTAAAAGAAGACAAATTGTTATCAAAGAAATCAAGACTTGTATGTTTGTTGGCAGACCTAAGAATTCTGGCCATAAGGGAATGAAAACCATAGTTAGTTCTATGGTCATCGGTATGAAAGAGTAAGTTTTGTCTGATGTTTCTAGTTGGGATATTTAATTTTATTGAGCTCAGTAGTTCAAAGAGTGAGTTGAGAATTTTAAATAGGACTAGAACGTTGGATTTATTTCGATGGTCTTGAAGAGAAGATATATTTAAGGTAGTTTCTAACTCATTATACGTATATGGGTCTCTGGATAAGCCCAACCTTCAGCCTATCTTTCTCAACAATCGATGCACATGTATCATAATTTGCTGTACTTTTTTTCAAATTGCTGAGGCCATCGCAATATTGTTTTTCTTAAATGTAGCTGGTATAAAAAACGTGTCTTTTTATTACATTTCGGTGGTTGTTGGCACTCCAATGATTATACAAAATCCATATTACAGTGTGGAATAATCGAATGTCAAAACCGCGGTGCTTTTAAAACAAATATTATACTGGTCGAAAAAATACAAAAATAATTAACGAAAAATTCATGTAGTTTTCCTACGGTTCAATAATTGTTTACGTAATTCGGGGTTGTAGATTTCAGTTTCAGTGTTGCAGAGCAGCGTTTATTTGATATTTTAAAATATATATAACAATTTGTTACCCACTAAGTCCAAAGTCTTTTTGGCGGGACACATTTAAAAAATAATTTAAAATCGTTATTCAAAAAGATTTGTCTTTAAATCCATAAAGAAAACAAACGTATTTCTACGTTACTACGCAACCTAGAACAATCGGTAACATTTTAATTCCAAAATTAAAAATAACTACAACACATCATTATACTAACAGAGGAATTTATTTTTATTATTATTTATTTTATTTTATTCAGAAAACATACAGTCATACATAATAAGTATTAAAAACAACAATTTTTTAACATAAAAATACCAATTTAGGTTTCATAAATTATGCAAAAGATATAAACATTAAATGTGACAAAAAAAAATAATAAATAAGAATTTCAAGTGAGAAAAGAATAATTGTTAACATTGGCGTTTACCATGGAGGTAATAAATAAAAATACCGAATGTACACTCCAAGCCATCCATGCACACACATGAACGCACATATAAAACATACACAAACATATACATTACATGCGGCACATATACATAGCACAAACCACCCAAGATGCACATTCAGCAACTATCCCAAATAATCGACCCCATGAAGAAATTTTCTGTACAAATGCAACGTGCAGTTAAAAATGTCTACATCAATACTGAGTCCATTATAATGAATGTTCTTCTTTAACTATTATCAGTAATTATTATCACTAGTTTAGCGTGTTCATGGACATATTATATTATATTCATAATATATAAGATAAATAACTTCACATATTTAAATTTGTTGCAACAGAGAGGGAAAACATTTTTAATCCCGTCTGCAAACATTTGGACATACTGAAAACATTGTTCTTTTACATATTATTTAACACCTTACTTCTTCTCTAAGTGATGAGATCTCGTTTGACTTTTTAATTAAGTATTTCTTATTTTACATTTTTGCTTTTATTTTTTTCTTTTGTAAGTAAAGGTGCATAGTATTTTGTTTAAATATTTAATTTTATATAAAAAAATTCCATCACAAATACTGTGCTTCTTGATATGACCATTATTGTTTGTTTATGGCCAAGCAAATAGTTTTCCTTTCATAATCAATACGAAATGATGTAATGGATTCCCTTCAATAATTTTTAGAAAACCCGAATGTAGGTATATTTTTCAGCCCAACGAGACATAATATAAATCGATAATGGTTAAAAGTATGGACTTTGAACTAATTATTGTATTATTTAAATATAAAATTATTTTATCCAGGGAAACGAATTCGTTTTTAATCTTGTTGTTTTTTTTTTATTTAAATAATAAAAGTACATAAAACATTAAAAAAACACCTCTATTCGTCTAACGCGATCAAACCATTCCATTAGTCAATAAATACGAAATAAAACTATACATTGACCGAAAACATGATAAATATTTACAAACCACGGAATTCGAAAAATGATTAATGCTACTAAAAACATTTGAAAAAATTATTTTACCGCCCGGAAAATACTTTGCTACTTAATTCTGTCAAACTCCCCTCTTACCCCACCGGATGCGGATGTCTAATACAAGTACTTATACAGAAGAGTATCATTGCGTGGGTATTCAAAATTATTCTGCCTTTAAATTGAATCCTTTTAGTTATCCCTTTACTTCGTTGGCGGAGGGGAGGAGAAGGGGGGGGTCTATAGAGCCTGTTAGCACCTCTCCCCCTCTCCCTTCCCGTGGGTCCCACGCGGGAGGCCCACAGAGCAAAGGGAGCCATCAGCCAACCAGTGACTGCGCGTCTCGCACGTTGAACGGACGGCAATTAGGCCGTTTGAATTTCAAAACTCGCCGCGAGATTCGAATAACGAAAAAAGAACATTATTTCAAATTTGAAATAAATACGTACATTTTAAAATATTTCAACGAGTGGTGTGTGAAGATTATTTGGACGTTGGGGAACAATAATGTGTATTTTTTACACTTTCTAAATTCACTTTTCCGTGAATTTATAAACATTACTGTTTAGTATAATTTGAATGGAATAAATATTTTCGAGTTTTATTCGCTCTGATGATGCGTGGCCGGTATTTGAACCGTGTCGCGAATCTTTGACTCGAGCACCTGTCAAAAACAAAGTCGAAAAAAAATCGCGCAAAATTATAATGATCGGTTAATTCCGTCACGGCGGACATTGCATTACACCTGTCAGGATATTATATCGTCTCAAGGAGGTCAACACCTGATCATAAGGAATTGCCACCTGGGTGAAACAAGGACAGCTGGTCACGCATGTTATCTCAAACATTTGAAATCAAACTTCCACATGCAAAACCCTAAAAGCAAAATACTTGCCAGATACGAAATTTCAAAAGAGTACCTACCGTCAGAATTGTAGTAAAATTTGTAAACGCGCTGTTCTTAATTTTAAAAATAAACTCGATGCCAGATTTTCTTTTGTTTTTCTTTGACGTTTCGAATTTATCGCTCGCAGATTGTTCAAGCGTTTTACGTAGATAATTTACGCATAAATATCAATGTTTTAACGCGGGTCAGTGATGACGAAACGCTTGTTTTCGTAATCGCATTGAAGTAATTACCTTAGATTGGATCGACCCTCTAGATAAATGTTGATGACGGCAGACACAGACATAAGAGAATGATCATGCTGTTTAAAGGTAACAGCAGCCGATTGGAGCACCTGATAGAGAAGATACAAGCCAATAAAGAAAACCACGAAGTGTCCGCAGACGACATCAAAGGTTTGTGACTATCAATAGCTTTTTTGGAAAATTAAGACTTAAATTTCTATCAACATATTTTTAGTATTTAATCTACCTAGATATACTTTTTTGGTCCATTTTAAAAAAACATGGTTCTAATTGATATGTCCATGCAGCTCGACTGTGAAATCATTTACCATCCACTATCAATAGTGTTTCTACTGTATCTCTGTGTAAATCGCGCCTGAAGAAACATCTCCTTTCTCTTCGTTAATGTCTCCTCTTTTGCCCTCTTTTCATTACATTTTTACTTTGAAGACGACTATTGATATTAATTAATTTGTATACACCCATTTTGAGCTCTAGTTTTGTATGTATCTTATTATTTTACTTTTTCTCGCATACGTTTTGAAACTAAAATCATATAAATAACACCTTTTATTTTATTGGTTTATTGGAAGAAATTTTCATTGGGTAATAAGCCAATCGACAAATGTTGATATCATCATCGTCATCAATCCTTTATCCGCACCCTATGGTGCATAGGGCACTGTATTGTTAAATCGAATGCAGCGTATCTCGGTAATTTGTTAAAGGATGGTAAAGTGATTAGTCTTACACTTCAGGTCCTAGTCCAGGAATAACGAGTAACTTCTTTGAAAACTTAGAAAACAAATATTTTATGACAACCCTCTTAGGAATAGAACCCGGGACCACAAGCACGGTAGGCAATCGTGCCAACCACTACATTATGAGGCGGACGTTTCTCCACTCGATTTATTTTTCCAGGATTTTTTTTAAGAGCAGCCATCTAGTCAACAACACTCATCTAGGATTCTGGTTCTATTTCACATACAGAACTGTATTCTTCTTCCACCCATACACAGACAAAATGTGTGTTTACAAAAAGTTAAATAAAAAATTGTTGCGTTTTAGTAAAAATGTGTTGTTTTATAAGTATTACTTTTTCAGGCAACATTGTATTTTTAACCCTTTTTTTATTGCGACTACCTTTTAATCTCATAGTTTAACAATATTCTTTTAGGTTGGTTGAGGAACTTAACTTAATACATTCTATGTCAATAATGGATGGTTTTTTATATTTTTTAAAACGCTATTTCAGTCACTAGTTCTCGATATCCCTAAATTTTTTTTTCTATTAAATAGCCTTTTAATAATTGATTGCCTGTATTTGTATTTATTTTACAAGGCAAACTATTAAAATGATACTGTTAAATATTGTCACGGGTCCTAATTATTATAATCTCAGCTTGTTAAATTTGATGAAGGCGATCTTTAAATGCCTTAATTGAATAGGTGACCCTTGCTAACCCATTTACTAGATGAGAAGGATTGTTTTTACAAAAACAATGTGTGTTTACACTACAACAAACCAAGGAGTCAAATTACAGAAATAAATTGTAGCGCCAAACACTTACTCTTGCGAATTACAGTAGTAAATTGTAGCGCCAAACATCCAGACTTTCAAAAAAACTAATTTAGTTTTAGACATCGAATCGGAACCCTTCTGCACATGGCAAGCTTCATAGTAATATTTTTTTTCCTTTTTTAAGTTTAATTATTTGAACACTTTTTATACATATACAGTTTACATACATATGCGTAAAGGCGGGCATATTGCCTTAAGGCAATTTCTTCCTACCTACCCAAACCGTTCTATTTGAGTAAATCAGTGGTATGTGAATATATTGTTTCTAACAATATGTTTCTTTTTCGAGTGATACGTGTGTGTTGTTTGTTGTTTGGTTTGTTCCGACGTTTTGGCTACCATTGCAGGAGCCATCATCAAGGTAAACTGTGTGAAACGTCTGATCAAATCCAACAATCACGGTATCACCCAAAAAAGAAACATATTTTTAATAGTGACCGTGAAAACTTTTGCAACCGTGTTGTTAGTGTATTATAATATTTTCATTATAAAATAAAATATTGATAAACAAACATACTTTAAAAAAAATAAAATTGACCAATTATTTACACTATGCTATAAAGAGGGAGGGGTTAAAAAGGGAAGTAAAGAGGGAGGAGAGGGGAAAAACTCAATAGGAAGTGACATTTCATACGTGAATTGACAAAGTTGTGCTTAAATAACTGTTTTCATTCCTATCAAAAAACAAAGTAACAAAAGTAAAACGATTACTAACTAAGCAACTGATAGCTGTTGCAACATTTATATAAATGTTTAGTGTCGTACAATGAAAATATAAAGAATAAGTAAAAAAAAAATGATTGAGCGCATATTTATGGGTGGAGTTTGAATAAGTGAATAAATAAGAAAAACGTTTGCGGATTTTATTTTTAAATTTATCGAAAAGCTGATATTTTAAGTAGTAAGCGTTTGTTGTGTCTTGAATGTAAATATGTTATTATAAATTAAAATGTAAAAGCTGCTGCTCCACACATTTTGCATAATAATGATGTATTATTTAAATAAACGTCGAGTGATATTTGAATCCACAAATATGGAATAATTGACCAACAGGTTTCGTCGCTTTCGCAACATTTTCAAAATTGTCATTTTTTAAATGAAATCAAATGTATTTAATTAAAATAAACAAGAAAATAGAATATAAATTATACCATGGCAATTGAATTGAATTATTCTTATTTGAAGTACTTTTTTACCAGGTGTAAATATTTGTTAGATACGTTGATTTGCATAATGTTATTTTGATGTGTTTAAATACACAATTATATTGTTGTGTCTCTTCTTGAATCAATCCCAAGCAAACAGGCCACTGAACATTCTAAATCGGTGGATTAAAGTTAATACATTATAGTGAACTTCCACTAAGAACAATGATATATTATTCGAAATATTTTTTTTATTTTTTAAAAGAAATATTTGCGTTCTTTTGATTTACCCAAATATTTAATTTTGAGGGCCATTTTCAACGAGTTGTAAATAACTCACTATTAGAAAATGGAATCGAGTTGGGGTAGAGTGGGATTCGAACCGCGGACCTTCGGTCCGTGAGCCCGAGACACCAGCCACAGGACCACAACCCGATTCTCAGTTATTAAAGTTTGTTGGTGAGAATTCTTGATGGAAGTTCATTGCGATTTATTTAAAAATGATAGACGAGTGAAACATAACTTAAATTTTATAATAATGTTTTAATTAGCTAAGAACAAGGGTAAACAGCATAATTAGACTTTATAAAATGCTCTTTAAGACAGCAAAAAATATTTTTACATGATATTACGAAGATCAAGTGCAATATAATACCCATGATGTAAAACTGCATACCTTAATACATGGTAGTTACAAGTAAGTACATTCATAAAAAAATTAATACATCAAACAAAGCATATGAAACAAAATGTATAGGACTCATAACAAAAAATAGCAAACTAAACTTTCAATAATCTACAGTGATACTCAACTGACGAAAAAAAATGTAAAATGGTCAATTTTAAATAATACATCAAAATATATATGGGTATATAAATACTAAAACGTCTTTTCGTTCTTAAGGAATGTTGAACTATGTGGTGCCAATCATTGTTTGTTGATCGGTAATTTTATTGACATTACGATTATGATTCGTTGTTCGACATCGTTGCAAAGGAAATTCAGAATAAGCAACAGCATTTTCAAATTATGTCTGTAGATATAAATATTGCAAAGGACTGAAGAAATACAAATATCCTAACGAAGAAAAAATCTTAAATGCAACGCTATGTGTAAAATTAAAAATAGTATTTGACTTTTAAAATGTATACTTAAAAACAACTGGACTGAAAGCAAAACTTGAGCCAGCCAATTCAGGTTCATAAGTCATAAGACCTGTAAATGCCTGTTAATGCCTATAAATCATTATCTCTTATGAAAATTTTCTCAAGTTCTGTTATAATAATGGCTCTCGAAAAAAAAGCAAATCTATTTTATGATTGATTTCTCATTAAATTTGTCCAAAAATATTCATGTACTCGAAGTATCTGTATATATCTAACATTTTATTCACTAGCACAAAATTAGAACCCTAATAATAAAATTCTAATATTACTCAAGTAGTTTATTTATTTATTTTATTAGGTAAACAAACAGTATGTACAAAATATGTTGTCATTTTTTTGTCTATTAGTGTAGGACACCAGGGCACACCAAAAATATGTTTTCAATGAAGACAATAATTTAATTACGTTAAATAAATTAAATATAGAATATAAAAAAATAAAAAGATACATAAAATAATAATAGTCAAATTACATATGCTCTTCTCTCAATAGTTATACTCGTAATATGACGTTTGACTTAAATTTACGTTCTTTGTCATGAAAAATATCAACCTAGGTTAATCTATAGTTATATTGCTCGCACATTCTCTAGGTATTGTAGATTGTTTTAAATAGTTTGTTGACGCCTTTATATAAAAATAATTGGTCTAATATTATTCTTTGATTTTGAAGAGAGTTTATTCTATGGTACTTCATGTTTTCAGTATGGAAGTTATGGTTTAACCGGTAGTTGATCTGTTTAAAGAATGTTTATTGGACCCTTTCTAGTCTATTAATACTCATTATAGTAAGTTGACCAAATAGGAGTAGAGTATTCTAGCTGGAAACGTATAAATGTTTCATAAAGTTTTTCATTTACTCTGCATGTGTAAATGTTTTCGATACCCGCATGATAAGTCGGACGATTTTATATATTTTTTTAAGGACTGATTCAATATGAATGTTGAACTAGTTTAGTATCAAAAACAACACTTAAGTCTAGAATTTGTCTATTAAACATTCCACTATTTAACAGTGGATGAAGCAGTACTTTTAAAAAATAAATTACCGATTTAAAAAAGCATGTTAATGATTAGAATTTTAAAACATACATGTATTAATCCACTTCTAATAATTTAAATTTAAAAATAATTTTATTTTTTATTTTCTCGTAACGATATTTGTAGTTACACAAACGAGAGATATTAGAGTCACATTTATAAATGTAGTTAGTATTATAATACATCGAACACGCTCAATGTCCATATACATCGATTCTTGACTTTGGTAATCCAATATCCAATTCGTGACTTAAAAATCCGCTAACTACTTTTGTCATCTTCGGTAAACAAAAGTATTCGTCACCAGAAAATTGACAAAAACAAAAATAAATCACTTCTTTACAAATTGCGATGTTCTCTGCATCAGGCGGTAAAGGCTTTGTGCGATCCGCCCTCGTGTGAGACCGCCCACTGCCCCCACCCCGCCCCGGCACCTACACACGCCCGCCCACGGCCTTGGGCGTCCCATGCTGGGTACTCTAATCTCTTCACGAATGGGCGGGATTTCAATGCTTCGCCATTTACAAATCAGTAAATCCAAATGGATTTTTTCAAAAATATGTGAAATTCTATTAAATACTACTAAAACAACGAAAAATTAACATTTGCAGCCTGTATTGTTTTTTTTAAGTAATTCATATAATCAGGTTAATACACATTAAATTAAAATATAAAGACATCTTTTTTGAAACTTTTTAGTTTTTGGATTTTAGGTATCAATGAGATTCTTTTTTTCTAAGGCTCTTCTTTCTCAGCCTAGTTCTCTCCACTGCTGGATAAAGGCCACTTCCAAACGCTTCCTCTCGTTTCTATCGCTGGGATTTTTCATCCATGCTTCACTGGCTATCGAGACAATGTCGTCGGTCCATCTTTTCTGTGGCCTTCCAACACCTCTTTTCTTTGACTATGGTCTCAACCTTATTTTTCCGGGTGTCCACCTGCATCATTTTGTCTCGCCAAGCATCCTGCCTACTGCTTTCTAAGGCTAAAATATTGTATTTATTTACATAATCATAATAAAAAAAAGTTAATTAAGACACTAGCAGATGCACAATGAGGTATTCTGGGTTATTGTGTAGAGGGTTTGCACTATTTTACGACGTTTCGGACCGTATTACATGAAATTTGTGTAATTATTTATGAACGCTTTTTTCCCTTAGAATGTATGAACGACACATGCCACAATAATCCAAAAAATCTCAATGTACATCTGAATAACCATAGAAATCTAACATTTTTCAGAAAAGATAGTGCCAACTATGTATGTAACTATGTTTTTTTCATAAATACTTTTAACTTATGTATGATAAAAATAACGTGTCAATATACTTAAAAAAAAGGAAATCCTTTACTTATTCATATTTTCAAAACCTATTTTAAACAATTTCGTATCTTTATATATATAATTCCTCTGTACGTGTGATTTACGTGCGGTTTTCTGAGTAATATAGATCTTTGCGCTGTGCGTGTTCGTAGATATTAAAATCTTGAATCTAATATGTAAAAAAGAAGTAAAGCTAGGGTTTCCTAGGACAGCGGTGCCCGTATTTTAACGGCCGTAGTGAACGGTGATGCAATGGACAGCCGTCGTAAAGGTGACTAGAGTGTGGTTTTCTAGGAAAACGGTGTTATCAACACCATTTAACACCGTTTTCCTAGGAAACCACTCTCTAATCACCTTTACGACGGCTGTCCACTGCATCACCGTTCACTACGGCCGTTAAAATACGGGCACCGCTGTCCTAGGAAACCCTAGCTTAAGGAGCATAAATGTTTTATTCATCGATCTACCAGGGTTACATTCGAGGAGAATAAATTTACAAAAAAATGTAAAGTTGTTGTTTTTTTGTGTATAAAAAAAGTTTGTTTTTGAATGTTTACAAACAGCATTTGTTTTTTATGGATCTCAACTTTTCTTACATTCCTTATAATTTCTACCCATTTTTTTTTTTACTGGATTTTTAGTAATACTTAAATAATATTAAAATTCAACACATTTTAGAAAATCGTATTCCGACACAAGTGCGACTCTGTTAGTGAGTAGACCGGAGTTTGACGTTTGCAAAAAGAGTGCCATATTTGAAAAAATATTTATTTTATGTTTTGTATTTTTGAATTAAACCATAAACAGGTACCAACTTAAATTTAATATTTTAATATAAACAATTTTTAGTTTTGTAATTTAATTACAAACAAGTATCTAGGTCCCTACTTATCAATTAAAAGTCTTTTTTCCAAGGTAATAACAGGCAAGCCAACGTTCGGGCAGGACAACGTCTGTCGGGTCCGCTAGTATTTTATGTATGGTATAGTAATTTTTATTTTTTAATAGTTCTTAATCGTCGTGATCGCAGAACAATAACGTATGTGCAAAAATTGCAACATTGACTATTGGATATTTTATTATATATTTTTATTTTATTGAAATAAACGGCACTTAGTACCTTTTGCATATAAGTTGCATATACAATAAAAAACATAAATGTAAGTGGAATTATAAGTAAAATATAGTATTCAAAACAAATTATTACTAAACAGTTATTTACAAATTAAGGAGTCAAAAAATGATGCAGAGTTTAAAAATTATATTACTAGTTACAAAAATACTATCCCAGGTTAAAAAATTAATATACTATCACCAACCAATGTATCCTTTGATACTTATAAAATATTTGTGACAGCGTCAAAAAAAATAAACCTCTCTTTAAGTGTCGTTGTTCCTACAATCATGATGAAATTAATTGAATTTTCCGAATTCGAAATATCTGAATGTGATGATAATAATTTAAAGGAAAACAAAAATCAAGTCACTCGACCTCCGTGGTGTAGTGGTCAATATGCTTGACTCACACACGGAAGGTCCCGGTTCGATTCTCGATGAGAACACAACAATTACAATGTAATTTTTCTTAAGCCTGGGTGTTCCGTGATGTAATTCATCACTGTAATTGGGCCTCCTGGCCTGTCATCATTCCCTTTCCGTACCTAAAGGTGCATAGGGCAATGCATTGGTTCACCAATCGCAGCGAATATTGATCATTTTTTGTTACATGAAGGTAAGATGATCAGTCTTACGCTTCAGGTTCCAGTCCAAGGACTATGAAATATTCTAGAAAGATAAAAAAAAAGTATGACTAGAATCAAGTATCAGTGTAGACCGACTAAGACTGTATATATATTCAATTCAGCCTTTACTTTTAATGATGGTCTAAGTCTGGGTGGACTAAGAATACAGCTCTGCGTGTGTAGTAAAGTCGGAATACTAGATGATTACGAGTTTTCTGTATTTAACACATCATTTCAATAAGTACGAAAAGTAATACAAAAATTGTGTTTGCCGCTAGATCTCGCATTAGTTGAATTTTAATGAAATCATATACCTACCTAAATAACATTTGACTTTCACCAATTTTTGTTCATTATCATTCCAGAAAATTTAGAATCAACCCTCGTGATATTTTAACAGTTCACTTTTTCAAACCAATATATTGCGCCCCCGGCAAAACAACTGAAAACTTTTTCTCGTTCTGAAAATTTCCTCCACTCTCTGGCGTGGGAAACGGGTTCCTGCGCAAACCGCTTGCGGGGGTTTAGAAAGTATCGCCGGCAGGTAGGGGTCGGCTCGACAGAGAGGGAAAACTGTTTAACAGGTCAATTAGACTTGTCAAATGCGCCCCCCAAAAAGAGCCCAGACTTACATGTACAAAGATATCTTGTTGTGTATGTATGTATTGCGTACTACGTGTTTGTGGACGGCGAGAAACGAACAAAGGAAAAAACTTTGTATTTTTACATACGTAAATTTAGTTACGTATTAGGTGGATGAATAAATCTAATACAAATTGTGAATTTACAATCGCTGTCATAATTCTGAAGTTTATCTGCACATTGCATGTGCTGTTATATTATACAAAAAACAAAAAGTGCTTAGCAAATCTTTAATTTGAGATTAATGTTTAAAGGTAAATGGAAGAAATATATAATTTTTTTTTTCCGTAAAAAATATGTTATTTTCTAGGTAAACCTAGTATACCTAGCTTATTTCTTGTTTTAATGTTTTTTTTTATGAAAAAATTAACGTCTTCTTTAACTTTCAAATTGTCATTTCTTAGAAAATATTCGTTAAAAAAATCTATTTAAATGCAAAATTTTACGTCAGTGTTTATCCGCTTTTACTATATAAACAATGATAACGTTTTTCATAATACGTTTTCACCATCAAATCATCATCATCATCATTCACCATTTCGCACCTAATTCTACATAAGGCACTACATTGGTTTATCAATTAAATTTTTCATTTTAAACACGTTGAAAATTGCACCCGATACTTCTTGTACGCGTTGACCATTGGAACATCAGGCGAACACCTTCGAATAGAGATAAAAAATAAAATTGCAGTTATTAATTTTATAGTAGACAGAGGTTATGTATATTGATAAAACATAAGGTTTCTACCGAAATTGATATTTTTTATTGAGTAACCGATTCAGACTTTTCGTATTCTTCGTTGATACTAAGACATAGTTAGCAATTCTTGATCGTAAAATATGCCAATTTGTCAATTATTTGCAGATCGGAAATAATTAACGTATTATCATAGTGATTTTATTCTGTAATAATGATTTGTTTTATTCAATCAATTAGCATTCCTATGTTTTAAAGCAAACTTGAAATGTGAAATTTGGATAGAAGTAGCGGCAAGTACAATAATGTAAATTAACCATAAAATGGGTAAAATGACGGTATCCTCTAGTGTGGCGCCGCGCCGCGCCGTGCCGTTTAGTGAATATAATATTATGTGGGATACTTAGTACCCATTTGACAGTGGGCGACGGATGTTAGGATGACATAAAACTAAGAATATTATTCATGCATAGGTACCTGTAATATATTGTCCGTATCCACGCGCACAAAGAATACGTTTATGTGTGTGAAATAGAATAAAAAACCTAAATGGGACTCAAAAATAAATAAAAAATCCACCCACAGCAAAATGGTTGGCGCGTTTGCCTTCTATGCTGAATTATTAGGGTCTCGGGTTCAATTCTTGGCAGGTTTGATGTGAAATATTTGTTTTAAATCTGGTTTTACACTGCAATATTTGATATATCCTGGATCGGAAAGACTGGTTTCTTTACTGTAATGTAACATATGATCGAGAAACGCTACATTTACTTAAACAATGCAGTATTCTATGCACCGTCTGGCGCGGATGAGGGTATGATAAATATTATACAATAAACACGTATTTACACATTACAGGGTGATCGATTTATTTTTTTAATTTAAACACATTTTTCACTTTACGACATGACATTTTTTTTTTTTAAATAAAAAGTAAATATTAGTATTTTTATGATTTACCCAAATATTTCAATTTTGGGGCCACTTTCAACGAGTTGTAAATAACTCAGTATAAGAAAATGTGAACCAAGTTGTAGCAGAGCGGGGTGGAGCCTCGGACCTCTGATCTTTGAGTCCGTGACATTAGCCACGGGACCACAGCGTGGTTTATTATATTATTTTTGTTTATAAATTTGTATAAACCACTTTAATTTACAGTTATACGTTGACCAGTTTAATTATAATTACACTTCATTCGTTATCGGGACTTTATTTTACTATTTATTTTTTAACTAACAAGTAGCAATTTTTCAAAATGCTACTTGGTAATTTAACTTTTGAATTATTTTTATTTAAATTTTTGCACGTCTTGTCTCACTTATTAAATATTATTATAAGGGGCTAGTTTAAGGTTAAATACCAAATATATTATATCTATATCTATATCTATTGCAGCTCTAGATATCTAGATAGGTTCCAAGCAACTATTAAGTACACGTTATATAAAGTGGCCACCTCAACCAGCCATTAACTGGTCATAAGCCCTGTAAATTCCTCGACTTCCACTTTCCCTTATTTAAAGTTTTCTCCATCCCTGTAGTAATTTGTTAATCTTAATGACTCCCGAGGGGGTGAAATTCAGTCTTTTGTCTGCAAACATTTGAACAAACTCAAATATTGTACCTAGAACTATGTTGTTCCCAGTTGACGGCCCTAATTTATAATTTCCTGTCCATCTATCATCCGAACCTAAGCACTTTACTTTAAATTCATTCATAATATTTGGAAACGGGGAATAGCTGAAATATAATGAAACATTAATTAAAGAACCCTGTATGTCAATATAACGGGGAGTTTTGTGTGTTTTTTAAATTGAAATTTTTGTGTGTCAAAACATAAATGAAGCATAAAATAATTAAAAACTTCAAGGAACTCGCCCGACCTTTATAATAAAATAGAAACAATAATGGAAAAACGTAGTTTTTATTTTTATTAGTATTTTTTAGTCTTTTATTTCTAAACATACTACCTTCTATATGACATTTCATACTTTGAAAAGTAAAAAATAGATTTTCAGATATTTTTAATATTTATTTTGTTTTTTTTTTTAAATTAATAAAACGAAATACTAAACTTAAATTTAACAGGATGACCAAAGAACAGAAAAATCACCCCGCTACTCGAATTGCTCTTATAGTTAAAAAAACAAAACTTTTAATGTGCATAAAAAAAAGAGGATATATTATTTCTATAATATATTTAATGCTCACTTATCGATCAATCAGTTCCATATAAATATGGTTTGTTAGTTTATTAATAAAATATTTATAATGGTTTTGGGTAGTTTCACTGTTTGCGCTTTGTGAATACATTTTTGCAGTTTGATGAATATTAAGAATCCGCCCGATATTAAGCTATCCTATTAAATCCATTTCATCTCTGATAGAAACCACAATAGACATAAAATAAGTCTACAGACGTGCATGAAGACTATTACAACATAAACCAAATAATGTATAAATAAAATATACAAAGAAAAAAATGTAGTACACATTGACTAACAATATTATCATAAATAACCGACTGATTCCTATTGACACCAGAAAAAGATTATTATAATGAATTACATATAAATAAAGATTACTTCCTAAAAAACCGCAACAAAATATAACATAACGTAGAGACAAGATTTTGTGTGACCAGAAAGAATAAAGAACGTCTGACCTCATCTAGCTTTTTATGTTATTAAAAGAAGAAAGTTATAAAAAAAATAGGAGAAAATATATTTTAAAGGAACATGAAACAGTATAGAAACAAAAAAGATGCATCATTAAATTAAATTTAATTAAAATCGGGTTGTGGTCCCGCGGCTAGTGTCTCGGACTCACGGCTCAAAGATCCGTGGTTCGAATCCCACTCTACCCCAACTTGATTACAATTTTCTACTAGTGATTTTTTTACAACTCGTTGAAAATGGCCGTCAAAATTAAATATTTGGGTAAATCATAAAAACTCAAATAAATGTATTTTTTTTATAAAAAAATCATAAAAACTTAACTAAGTATCATTTAAATGAAAAAAAATCAAAACAAAATGAATGAATACAGTTTGTAAAGAAAAAGCTAAAGTTATTGAGTGCACTTTAATATCGTGGGCTCTTTTTACACAATAACATGTTTATTTGGAACATTAAATTAATAATGCGTAAGAGATTTTTTATTAATTTTTAATTTCCCGCATCTTTTGCATGTTCACCCAGTATGCGCAGAGAGGTATCCAGAAGGGAACAAATACGTGGGAATTGGTACGTCTCTTTTCTGATAGGAAGCAATCTGCTACGGTTTTAAGTATTTCTTTAAAAACATTGAATTTCGATTTTTTAATATCCTGAATTGATTTTTAAACAAGGAAACCCATACAACATTATTCTTTATTTTAGTATACTTTCATTCTACTTTTTTTTACATGGTATACTTTATGGTACTGTTAATTGATTTTTATTTTTTTTATTACCTATCATGAGAATTTTTAAAATACAAAAATAATTTAAGTTATGTAAGAGTCCACCTCATCTAGGAAACCCGTTTTAAGGAAGATTGTAAAGTGTTCAAAATTCAATAAAATGGGTGTCAACATAAGTCTGTCCGCTATTTTCCAGATGAGAACTAAATGACACAACAAAAAAAATTACAACAAATTAGCCAATAATGTATTATCCATCATTATTTAACAGAAGTTAAGTGTACCGTCTCGATATGTACAGATGAAGATAGCGTTCATAATCGCGGCACTGTTTGTTGAAACAATAGTAAATAATTAATGGAGAATGTAAATTGGGAATCTCACGCTCCTGAGTAGTGAGTATCCTGCCTGACGGTTACCGAGTAGCGAGCGCCCCACAATGCGTATTTGATTACGTCTCGCGAGGATATAATTGGACAATAAAGGACGAAGAGTGACGAGGCTGGCGCCGCTCTTCCTACTCAGTGGGAGAAGCTGGCACTAAATATCCTTTACAGGATCCTCTGTCTCTCAATCACCTCTCCTGCCCTAATGTTTTTTTATGCGGATCAGAAAACTGGTAAAAAATATTTTTTTTTAACAATGTTTTAAGTATGTCCAAATGTTAATAAATTACACTGGATTACACCCCAGTGACAGTGGCCAACGTTGGTTTTGTTTTCAAGTAAGCTAAACAAAATGTTCATAAATTTGGACCTAAATTACATAGTTCATAATGTATAAGTAATAACTAATATATAAATAACATTTTTTTCTGAGGTTCTGTGGAAACAAAAACTTTTCTTATATATCTATTATATATGAAATCAACTCAAGCGACGATCATTATTGACATTGCGTTATATTATATGTAGCTATATTCTTTATTTAATTCAAAAATAATTTAAGAGTCCTCCTGACTAGGGAAATCTTTTCTGGAGAGGACTTAAGAGTGCTGAACTGTTTTTTTTTTACATGTTTTATTTTTAAAAAAATATGTCTTCTACCCTAATTTTCTTCCTCCAGATTTTAATTTCTCTTTTGAAATATCGTTATTCTAGAGCCTCAATGGTAAAAAGACAACTTACGAATGAGAAAGTTAACTTTTTTTTTACGTACTTTGATATTATATTTATTTCATCTTGTTTTTTTTAAAAAAAACTAATCGGGCTGGTATTTTTAACGCTTTTATGAGCGCAGATATCGCTTTTTCAACGCATATTTAGTACGTAAGTGCGCGTTAAAAAAGCGTTATCTACGCTTGCGAAAGCGTTCAGAATACCACCGCTGGATTTTTTTTATTTTGTACTAGATTTATTTAAATATTTTTTTGTAAGTGGTGATACGGAGTACATAAGAATATTTTTTTGACCTTGTATTAAATAATACATGTATGTAGAAAACTAAAATTGCCCATTAATTTTGATTTATTTGTGAGTTTTTTTTGTAATTTCTGTTGTTTTCTTAAAATAAAATAATTTCTCAGATTTCAGAACCATTTTTTTTGCTCATTTTTCTGGTTCGTGTAGCACGGCCACTAGGCGTCCGGTGTCCGGTGTAGTGTCCGGTGATATCATGCCCGAGATGATTTATTATGCTGATTATCTTAACTCTAGTCACCCAGGTCTTTTAATCGCGAAATTGCACAGTGAATACATGCATTATCTATGTAGGTACTAATATTATATTTAACTACCTAGTGCCTATGCAGTCATGGGAATATGGGTCATTTGTATTGACGATGTCGTGAGAACGATAAAAATTGTGATTTGGTCTAAAAAACTACGTTTATTTTTAATCTACCATAGCTTAAACCTGTCATTTAATTGAATTGCTATTAACTTAGCTACTGATTGACGTAAATAATTAAAAATATTTTTTTATTATGTTTGTTTGGCAATTCAATATACAAGTATATGACCTGACAAATAATTTATTATAAAAAAAATATTTTGTAAGATTGCCATCATACCCTTTCGGCCTCGTGGTGTAATGGTCAGCTCGTCTGCCTACCATGCAAAAGGTCTCGGGTTCGATTCCCGGGAAGGTTGATTTGAAATATTTATTTCAAAGGGTAATAAGGTAATAAGGTTTTATTACATAATAATATTTCATAGTACCTGGACTGGTACCTGAATCGTAAGACTGATCACCTTATTTTCATGTTACAAAAAAAAGATCAAGATACGCTGCGATCGGTGTCCCAATGCAGTGCCTTATGCACCATTAGGTGCGGAAAGGGTATGATGGTGAAGATTACACTAACAGTGAAGATTCTATTTTGTATGGCCAAGCCTGTAATCTGCAACGTTTATTTTACTAAGCATAACTTAAAATAAAAGCTATTAAATTATTTTCATGAAATTCTAATAATTTTAAACGGCTCGCAGTCCTGTGGGCGGTACCTCGGTCTCCGGATCAGGTGGTCCGTTTGGATCCCGCTTTACCACAACTTCTTTTCTGTTTTCTAACACGGCTATATTCGACTTTATGAAAATGTCCTCGAAATTAAAATATTTGGGTAAATCATTAGTATGCAAATAGGTACTTCTTTAAAAAAAAGTTCAATTATTTTTACAATTATTTATGTATTTCAACACATTTCTTGTTATAATATTTATAATATATTTCATATTTTAATATACAAACATATTTCTCTGAAATACAATAAACACACGTCATGTATCTCGACGTTACTCGTGTTCTGTCTGCCTAACTAGGTGAAACCTGTTTTAAGACAGACATTTTTAAATATATACATAGACATTTTTGAATAAATGATTTTCCAAACAAGAACAAACCGACGCAATAAATAATAACTATACTTTATTACTTTTCAATATATTTTAGCAATTTTTAACCGTGCTTCCGAAATACAAACAAACAAACCATCACGCTGTTTCCCCGTAGAGGTAGGCAGAGAGGATAGAACGCCATAACCCTCTATCTTGGCATACAGACCTCGCTTCCTCTACATTCATACATCTTCTCATGCACGCACGCCAATTTTTCCTACTTTTGACATGTCCATCTTCAAGTATTTGATGGACTTGATCGTACCATGTCTTTCTCGGTCTTCCTCGTTTTCTACATCCATCAACATTTGCATCGTAGATCCTTTTAGCTGTTTTTTCGCTGTCCATTTGCGCTACATGTCTAAACCAACGCAGCACCCCTTTCTTGATTCTGTCAATAATGCATGTCGCAGCCTTACACACTTCACGGATCTCGACATTTGTGCACCTATCACACATCGTTTTACCAGAAATTCGACAGCATTCAACCTACTTTCATCACCATTTTTCAAATTCCATACTTCGCTCCCATACATAAGAGTTGGCACTAGAACTCCGTTGTGAACTGCTAGTTTAGCCTCCTGCGATAAACATTTGTTTGCCAAAGTAGATTTTAGTGCACCGTTCACCCTGTTCCCGGCAGTCACCCA